>NC_057419.1:107786867-107951872 GCF_019320065.1 Cervus canadensis
AGGTGACCAGGAGGAGAAGAGGGGGAGTCAAAAGGGGAGAGAGCAAGCTAGCCAGTAATCAAATCCCTATGTGCTCTCCACAGTCTGAACCCCTCAGAGAGGTTCATGGAGTTACATAGAAGAGAAGAGGGAGGAAGGAGACAGAGGTGACCAGGAGGAGAAAAGGGGGAATCAAAAGGAGAGAGACAGATCCAGCCAGTAATCAGTTCCATAAGTGTTCTCTACAGCCCAGAACACACAAAGAGATTCACAGAGTTGGGTAGAGAAGAGATGGGGGAGGGAGGAGATAGAGGCGAACTGGTAGAGAAAAAGGGGATTCAAAAGGGGGAGAGAGCAATCAAGCCAGTAATCACACTCCCAGGTAAAAATGGATACTGAAGATTGGGTTCTTAAAGGGACAAAATTGATAACAAATACCAAAAAGCAAAGATTAAAAATATAGAGTGGATGTTAGACTCTCAAAAATACAATATTAAAAAAATACAAAGTCCCCAAAATTATAAAATATATATATGAAATTTGCTTTAAAAATAGGGTCTTTTTTTGCAAGGTAATAGTAGGTTATAAAAATGAAATTAAAGGAGTAATAGAAGACTTAAAAATAATTTAAAAAGTTTGAAGAATGATACTAGTAAAAATATATCTAGTAATTTCTCTGGAGCTGTTGTGGACAGTGTGGGGTCAGTTCAGTTTCAGATAGTTCCTTGATCCAGCTTATATTTCTCAAGATCTATAGGCCCCTTCCAATGTAGTTGGTGCTAACTACAGGGTTTTAATCTGTTGCACCTGTCACTTCCAAAGCGGTTCCCTCTGTTTATTTTAGCTTCTTCTGTTTGCTGGTCTCTTCCATGTCTAATTTCCTCCCTGACACAAGGGGGCGAAAGTGGTCACTTACTTAGGCTCACTTGTTCAGTCGTGCTGTGGGGAGGGAGGAACACTGCAAACAAATATCAATGGCGTGTGTGGGGAGTGCTCGCAGTGTCTCAGACACACTGGGTTTGCCCCTGTTCATGGTGTGTGTGGTTTCCCAGTCTACACTTCTCAGGCTCTAGGTTGCTCTGCCAGGGAACTCTCTGACGCTGGCCCTGGGTTGCATGCACTTCCCAGGTCTGAGCCACTCTGGTTCAGGTTCTTGGGTATTCCACAATGACGCAGACTTGGCTGGGCCTACGTTTTGTGCCCTTCCCAGGTCCGAGTAGCTCAGGCAACCAGGTGCTTGGCAAGCGCAGTCTCCCCAGGTGGGAAGTGCATCTGATCACCTCCCAGGTCCCATCTGCTAGGTTTCCTGGATGGCGGCCAGACTGCCCGTCTCAGGTGTGCTGTGTGTCTCTTCTGGTGAGCTGATCTCTGGCTGCAACTCTCCTGGCAGATGTTAACCATCCAGAATCCCAAGAAGTCTTGGATAGCAACTGGGAGCCTGCTTGCAGTTTGATAGAGGATGCCTCTCTGGGGCTGAGATTGCCCCTTTCCTGCTCTGTCTGCACCCCCCCCCCCACATACTTGACTCCCTGTCTCTGACAGGGGATAGGCCGGTCTGCAGCTGGCTAGCTCTCCTCTGGTATTCACTCATTCCTTTTTTCTGTGAGCGGGCCTGGCAGTACCTTAGGTTAGGGCTTTTCATGGGATAGTTCTCTCTCTCTCTCTAGCTTTTTAAATTTGCTTTCTCTCTCTGGCTATCTGACAGTTTGGGTTGCTTTCTCACATTAGTTCCCTCAGATTGCCCTCAGGCATTCAGGCCTGGTCCTTACCCTAAGTAATGCAGCCTGTGCCTCCCTGTTCAGCCCCCGCTTGCTGGTGTTGGATTCGAGCAATGGGAGTTGCCATTAGGTACGTAATCTGTGGGTTTTATTTATTTATTTATTTATTTGTTTTTCCTCCTGGTTATGTTGTCCTCTGAGATTCCAAAACTCCCCACACACCCGCTGGTGAGAGTGTTTCCTGGTATTGGGAAACTTCTCCTCTTTTAAGACTCCCTTCCCAGGATGGATCTCCATCCCTACCTCTTTTGTCTCTCTTTTTATCTTTTATATTTTGTCCTACATCCATTCGAAGACAATGCGTTACCTTTCTGGGTGCCTAATGTCCTCTGCCAGCATTCAGAAGTTGTTCTGTGGAATTTTCTCAGCATCCAAATGTTCTTTCAATGAATTTGTGGGGGAGAAACTGGTCTCCCCATCCTATTCTTCTGCCATCTTATGACCACCCCTCTAATTTTCATTTTCACAGAGCAGATTTTAATTTTAATGAAGTCTAGCTTATCAGTTGTTTATTTTATGGATCCTGTCTTTGTTGTATCTTCAAAGTCACTGCTGTACTCAAGTTCATCTAGGTGTTCTCCTATATTATCTTCTAAGAGATTTGAATTTAAGCCTATGATCCATGTTGAGTAAATTCATGTTAGGTAAGTAAGGTTTGTCTGTCTGTTTAATGTCTGGGTTTAGTGTACTAATTGTTGTTCCAACCTCAGCCTTTTAACCACATCTGCTACTCTAGTTTCCACATAGTCTTTATTCTCCATCTACAATTATTCTATTTCATTTATTTCTGTGATTGATTCCTCCCTGGTACTTATCCCTGTATACTCTCATAAGCCCTAGCTTGTTAAGATATTCATGAACAGCTCTAATTTATGTGGGGTCTTTTCATTACTTCTTTTGGGGGTTACCTGTGGTGCTGGGGACACCAAGATAAATAAGACACATCCCCTGTTACCAAAGTGATAAATCCAAAATGTCTTCCAAAGAGAGAATTCAAATCCTGTTTCCCTGAAGAATTTTCTATAGATTAAGGCACTATCCTCTTTGATTACTCTTCATTCTTGATATATAATACCCTGTATATGGGGTCCAAGTCTTGGAATTTTATGGTCTTTCAAGGCATTGACAGATATCACAGGCATTTAGAAGAAGTTCCATGCATTCAAGTTTAACAGTAACTGCCCAGATGTGACTATTTTGTTGTAGAGAATTGCTATTTCATACAGCAAGTCTATTGAAAACAAGTGATGACAATTTTAAGAAATTAAATTTCAAGGAGAGTGTGAGCATCAGATGGCCTTCATTGTGAAGTTCTGTAGAGGGACCCAGCTGGACTCCTAACAGAAAGATTCAACATATTATTACCACAGCAACTCAGGCATTGGTTTGGATGTTTACTGACTACTGATATTTTTTTAAAAAGTAAGCTGGACTGAATGTGGGAATTGTAGATTAGGCATCTGTCTTTGGTATTAGTAAAAGTAGATAAGGAAAATCTCTAAAAAGCACCTTGTTCAGTATAAATTTTAGGACCTGCCACTACCTTTTCCACTAGAGTAAATCATGTCTAGCCCAGAAATGCTCTTGAAACAAAGCAAACTTAAACTACAGTCCAAAGAAACAGTGATTAAGTTTTCTGTAAAACATTATATAACTTTTGCAATTGTATTTTAAAAAGCTTTCAAAGAAATGTGGCAATTTTACTTGTTTCTGTCTTTCCCTTGTTATTCACATGGCAATTCACTGTGAAAGGTGAAGTATTGCACTTTATTTTGAAACAATTAAAATTTAGAAAATGACCCAAAGTAGATACATTCTTAAATCCTTAAAATAACATTGGCCCATAAATCCTCAAGGTACAGGTAAGTTAATTATGGGCCAAAGAGGAAAAATGATTTGTACAATATTGTGTATTATCAGAGACAGTTCTCAATAGCATATGCTGTTGACTATATTCTGACTGTTTCCCAGGCACTGTGCCAAGATACTTTAAAGAATTTTATCTTATTGTTAACTCCATCACACACAGGGAATGAAGACTTAAAAGAGGCTTACCTTGCCCAAGGTAACACAGTTTTTAAAGATGCAGACCTGTGAGTCAAACTTGGGTTTGTCTTATTTCAGAGCCTCTGCTAGGGTCATTATGATATATCTCTTGCCCAGACCAGACTAGTATTATTTCCTTGACTATACTCTCCCCTTTACCAACAAAAGTCTGTGTAGTCAAAGTTATGGTCTTTCCAGTAGTCATGCACGGATGTGAGAGTTGGACCATAAAGAAGGCTAAATGCCAAAAATTGATGCTTTTGAATTGTGGTTCTGAAGAAGACTCTTGAGAGTTCCTTGGACAACAAGGAGATCAAACCAGTCAACCCTAAGGGAAATCAACCCTGAATACTTATTGGAAGGACTGATGCTGAAGCTCCAATACTTTGGCCAACTGATGTAAATAGCTGACTCATTGGAAAAGACCCTGATACTGGGAAAGATTGATGGCAAAAGGAGAAGAGGGCAGAAGAGGATGAAATGGTTGGATGGAATCACTGATTCAATGGACATGAACTTGGACAAACTCTGGGAGATGGTGAGGGATAGGGAGGTCTGGTGTGCTACAGTCCATGAGATTGCAAAGAGTCGGACACAACTTAGCAACTGAACAACAACAACAATGCTGTCCCCCATGTCACCACTGATTTATTTTACTCGTTGAATTATGAGAAACACAATAACTATCTGGGTTTACACACTTAACTCAAGAAATTCACATATAGAGTATGTGATAGAAGTAACACAAATCTATAGGCTGTGTTGAAAAAAAATCAACCAATTCTCCTATTTTGTTTTGAGATAGTTCTGCCAACAAAAGTACTGACACCTGTTCTTTGAAAAACTGGATGAATAAGTAAAAGATATTACATCATGGTAATACCCACGTAGTTTCCTAAGTGACCTAACAGGAGGGAAGATGCAATCAGTTCCTTAAATGGGATGAACATGCTCTTTCCTGCCTCATCAAACTTTATGGACCCATCCCATCATTTTTCAGTTATTTTGAGTTATAAAAACTGCCGGGGTCCAGCCTCGGCAGGATCCAGGGGGTACCCTCAGGATGAACGGCATCGGCGAGAGAAGACACGTGAAACCAGCCTTGATAGGGCCAAGTCTGCGAGGGAGATAGAGAGAAAGAGAGAGAGAAAGAGAGAGAGAGAGGGTAACCAGACGGGGGGGTGCAGCAGAGTCTGGCAGGGTCTGGCAATGCTTTATTTTTTACCATAGCTTTTATACCCTAAGTTAGTACATTTCTAAGGGGAAGATAGTTTAACATTACATCAGCTTGTTCTTCATGAAACCAGGGTGTTTTCTGCATACTTCTTTGTTTATGAGGGTCTTGTACATTATCTTCTGGCCTTGGGGCCTATTAACATTTTATGCAAGTCAGGTGAATGTAAACCTATTTTCTGTTTCTATGGTGACCTTAACTGAAAGGTAGCAGTCTCATAGGGCAACAGTACAGAGTAGAAGTATATCCTTGTTAACACAAAAATTAATCCTTCTGCAGAAGTTGTCAGTTGAGTTTATCTAAGAAGTTTACCCCACACTGACTCTGCGACTTTGGTGAGGCAGCCTCTGCCTAGCACTCCTGGCTGACAGTTAACAATGATCTCATTATTACTATACTAGGGCTAAGCTCTTATTTTTCTAGATCTATAACTATATTAACAATGGTTTCTATAACACAACCTTAGCACATTAAGAATAAAAACACAGCAAGCAAATGTTAACCCAATAACCACCTTTAGCATAATTTTTCTTATGTTTTCTAATAGGACTCCTTCACCCCTCAAAAAGGTTCTATGTCTATTAGGGCCTTTATATGATCAGGTTCTTTATGCTGTTTTATGGTTAGGGTATTATAAACAATCATGCATATTAGTACCAAGGGCATAAATGCATTTGCCAAACAAACTAAAATACCAGCAAAGGAGTTTAAATTAAAACACTCCTTTCACCCTGGATAATCTCATAAAATACCACCACCCAGGAAACTTATTGATTGAAGTTCTAAATTGATTCTTAATTGGAAAGAGATTGGGGAAGGCCTTCTGTCTGTGTCACAGAAATTAGGGAGTAGTCTATTGAAGCAAGCATTAGAAAGACAGATATCTTTAAGGTGAGTGCTGGGGGCAGCTTTTTGGAATCCCTGAAAACCTGATCTGCCTTGCCTGTCAGGTTTTCTCCTCGTGACCTTGTCATGGGAGGGATCTCCTGACTCCCGGCAAAAAACACCTTGATCTTATGTAATACAATAAAAAGTAAATGGCATATATAGCTCTGATTCAGGGCCTGATATCTTTGTATATATTTGTTCTGTCTTCTGTCTATTTTTTCTCTCCAAACTTTATTATATACTGTAGCTAGAGTAATATTTTAACAATGTAAAGTGAAAGTCTCTCAGTTGTGTCTGACCCTTTGCGATCCCATGGACCGTAGCCTACCAGGCTCCTCTGTTCATGGAATTCTCCAGGCAAGAATACTGGAGTGGGTCACCATTCCCTTCTCCAGAGGTTCTTTCCAATCCAGGGATCCAGCCCAGGTATCCCGCATTTCAGGCACATTCATTACCATCTGAACCACCAGGTAATCTGATCCTATTTCTATCTTTAAAACTCTTCAATGGCTCCCTCATAATTTTTCAGTATATAGTCCAGGTGCCCTGGTTTAGTTAACACTGCATTAAAAAGAACCCTCAAACTTAGTGGCTTAAAGGCACATATGTTATCTTATGATCTTATGGGTTGCTTGGGCAATTCTGTTGTTCTAACCTGGCCTTATTCCTATGGCTACATTTAGCTGCTGGATCAACTTGAGGCTGGTCTCAACTAGGAAAGCTAGGATCACTTGACCTTATCCCTTGTGGTCTTTCATCCTTAAGGAAGCTGGACCTGGAATTGCTTCAGCACCAGACCTCCTTGGCTGTTCATGAGAACTAAAAGAGAAAGATGTGACCAAATATGCCTAAGACTGTGAAACAAGATGGCGGTTTTCAAACTTGAGTATGCCTCAGAATCACCAGGAGGGCATGATTAACTCCAGATTGATGAACTCTACCTTCTTAGTCAGTCTGGCTAGGGTCCAAAATAGGCATGTCTAACAAGTTCTTGGGTGAGTCTGATGCAGGTCACTTGGGGACGGTACAGACCTCTAAATGAAGACAGAAAGGCTCCATGAGTGAGCATGATGGTAGTAAATTGCATTTTCCTAAAGAACTGTGGCAGAAGTGCTTTGCTTTGACACCCGTTGTAGCAGAAAGAACAGAGGACTTTGACCAGCTCCCCCCCACCCATACTTTATTTATGTGTGTCTAACACCTGTGTTACACCAAAGTTGATCGGGAAGAATGTGTTGAACTGAGCTACATGTTCTATCTATCCTAATAAGGACACCATTATTACTTTTGTCTAATGAAGAGGACATTCAGAGAAAGAAGGGGTAAATATTAATTAGCAGGAGTAAGGGAAAGAATGTGTGTGTGTGTGTGTGTGTGTGTGTGTATCTATGTGCACATGTATGTTGGGGGGTTCAAGAGGGTTTGATAAGATACAAGCTTCAAGATTCCTACATTTTGTTTGTTAACACCAGATATCTTCAATGGAATCATTGTGCTAATACACATGGAAGCCAGAAACTTGCCTGAGACCTTATCCACTCTCTTAGTAGCTACCTCTTTGAGGAAACTCAGTTTATATAAGGAATTTGTGCCACTATAGGTACTGCTTAGGGTACATTCTTGCTTCTCCATTTGGTTAGCCTCATTCGGTTACACGAATGGAGTGTGTCATTCCTGTTTGCTCCTTGGATTCATTCTTTCACGAAAGGTTAGAAGGAAACTAGTTCCAAATGTCAATAGACATTTAAAATATTTCATTTCAGCAAGAATTTCTCCCCCCTTCTCTTAACTATCAAATACTGAGCTAATTTTCTGTCTGTGTGCTGAAGGCATGGCCACTACCTTCTCTGCCCCGGAATCTTACACTCTCATTGATCAATCTATAGAAGAGTTAATTAAATAACTAAGAGTTGCTAGGAGACAGCTAACTGCATATCATGCACTTAATTACTGGTGATATTGTGGGTGTGAACAGATAGAGTTTATTGTGATTCAAGGTGCACCTTTGCCAACTATCAGTATAGTTCATTATATTTGGAGACTCTTTTCCTAAGATTCAGAGCATCACATTAAAATACTTTTCTCTTTAATATTCACACAAATGCTTGATAGATAAGGAAATGCATGTTTGTCCCTATTCCCTGGTGAGAACTGTTTCTACCTTAATTAATCTTTATTTTCTCCTCTACAATTTGACACACACACCATTACTAGTTTAACAACTATTCTTATTAATTGTCAACTTCATTTTTGTCATTCCTGACTGAATGAAAACATATTTTCTGGGTTTGAAGATAAAATGACAAAACATGCATTCGTATCAGTTTTCTGTCACTCATTTACAATGTACTAAAATGTAAATTATTTTCTCATTTTCATTTTATTTAAGATAGTTGATATTCTTCTTTCATTATTAGTATCTGGGGCGGTGATTTCTTTTAGCTGTCGTTTTAAAAATGCATAAGGCTAAATTAAAAGTTGCAAAGACTTTGAGAATGATAATTAGATAATCATCTATAAAAGAAGTGATTAAAAACTTTAATCATAACATTTTCATCAAAACTTTTGCTAGGTATGTTATGAACAACATATTCTAATATTATACTCTGTGACATTTATTTTTACTACATACTTGTCTGCAAATAACATCCACAAAGAAATTGTGTAGCTGGACAGTATATATGACAAATGATCCCTATTAAATATCATTGTTAAAGATCAACTGGTTGGGAGATGTGGGCTTTTCAAGAAGATTTCAAATTACAAATTTGAGTTCCCCAGTAGAAAAGTGGTCCCCTACTCCAATGATCACCAAGTTTTTGTTTTTGTTTTTTTAATTAATACCTATTATGTTACTTTTCGGAGAAGGCAATGGCACCCCACTCCAGTACTCTTGCCTGGAAAATCGCAAGGACGGAGGAGTCTGGTAGGCTGCAGTCCAAGGGGTTGCTAAAAGTTGGACACGACTGAGCGACTTCCCTTTCACTTTTCACTTTCATGCATTGGAGAAGGAAACAGCAACCCACTCCAGTGTTCTTGCCTGGAGAATCCCAGGGACAGAGGAGCCTGATGGGCTTCCATCTATGGGGTCACATAGAGTCGGACACAACTGAAGCGACTTAGCAGTAGCAGCGTGTTACTTTTGCCTGATGTAGCCATGTCATGAAATACTTTACAAAAATATCACATTAATCCATTATGTCTTGATTAGGAGAAAAAGGGAAAGGAAATTGATCAAAGATCTAGCTAACTGCCCATATACACTGATCAGCATAAAGTAGCTTATTAAGCTTCCTTCACTGACAGAAAAGTAACAATAGTTGTGCAGTGGAAAGTGCCAAGGTTTTAGGATCAGAGAACCCTGGATTCATTTCTTTGTTCCTATAGATACATACACAAATGCGTGATCTTAGGCAGGTTGTCTTACTTCTGAGCTTCAGTTTCTTTATCTGTAATATGACAATAGCAATATATTTGTCATAGGTAAGAAATGACAATTACATGTAGTCTGGAGCATGGCACATAAGCACTAAATGGCTGGAAACTATTATCTTTATTATTGATCTATGCAAGCATTTACTTTCTCTGAGTATCATTTTATTCTCTTTTAATATTGAATTCATGACACACCCTTGTTGGATAGGCAAGAAATTTAGTAATGCGTTATGAAAATACTCTGCTTTATGCTGGTACATATTAGGTACTTATTAATGATAGCAGCCATGTTGTTTTACTACTAGTATCTTAGTTGAACTTCATTCATTTAAGAAGAAGTTATTGAGTATCTGCTTCAAGTCATGATTTAGGTGCTGATGATAGCATGGTGAACCAGCCAGAGTAAATCCCTGACTCAGGCATAGAACTGAGTGGGGAACAGACACTAACTGGGGTGTAGAAGGGATGAAGGTTGTTGCTGTGAAATCTAATCTATTTGGGAGAGGATCAGGGAAAGCATCCCAGAGATGACATTTCTATAGAGGATAAGTAGTTAGCTAGGAAGATTTAAAAAAAAAAAAACTTTAGGAATGATTAACAGTGAAAAGTTAATCAAGCCTGAGGTGACCAGGGAGTGCTTCCTTAAGTGAATCAAATGTGAACCTAGACCTGAAGGGGGAACTGGAGGAAATGTGAGGAAGAGGAAGAGATATATGATCCATATTCTTGAGATGGCTTTTGTGGGCCTTACTGACCTATCCAGACTCCTTTATAACCACTCTTCCCTCATCCCCAGTGGTGGAGCTACAGGGAATCATAGGGTTTGGGAACCTGACTACCTAGGTTAAGATCCTGTTTTCCTCACTCACGGGAAGCATAATTTTGGCAAATTACATAACTTTTCTGTGCCTGTGTTTATTCATATGTAAATGGAAATAATGAAGTAATACTTATATCATTGTTAGAAATAAGCAATTTAATATATTGAAAAGGTTTAGAATAATGCCTAGTACATACTAAGTACTCAGTAAATGTTAATGATTGTTACAATAAATTAATTTCTTCAAATATGCCTTGCTGTCTTCACATGCTGTTTCTTCTTAGACTGCTCTTTCCTTCTGCTCTTAACCTACCTAATGTTACCCACACTTTATATCTCAGCTGGACATGGAGGCCTTGGGAGTGCCTGATGTGATAGTGAGAAAAGAAGGAACTTAGGATGGAACACAGAGAAATTCCCTGGATCTGAGTTTCTGGGAAAGGAAGAAAAAACGCTTAAAGTACCTGGCATGTAGCACCTGAGAGACTGGAGGGACATCAAGAGAGAATGTTAAAATGGAAAACACTGGAAGAGAGGCTTGTAAAGAGGAGGGTGTTGTCACCAGTGTCCACTGCTTCTTTGAGGACAAGTTATCTGAAGTCAAAGATTGGCTTTAGGGACTGGAAAGTTAATGTTGCCCTTAAAAAGAGCAGCTTCACTGGCATGAAGGTAATGGAAGAGATATGACAAATTCAAGAATGATTGAAAGCTGAGGAGATAGAAATAACTTTTAAAACTAGTTTAGCTTTTGGTAGAAGTAGAGTTGATAATTATACTTTGATTTTTAAGGCAGTTGTTCTGAATTAAGAGAATCAGGCCCAAGCTCAAATGATTTACTCCCCACTATTCACTTGCAAATCCCTAGTGATGATCCTACCCCACTTGATGACAGTAAAAAGCAAAATATGCGGGTTTGGCAAACATTTTATTATTCTGTAGTGGGTGGTAGGAAGAACAGAACTCCAACCAGCCTTCACTAGAAAGTGAAAGTCGTTCAGTTGGTCCAACTCTTTGTGACCCCACAGTCCATGTAATTCTCCAGGCCAGAATACCGGAGTGGGTAGCCATTCCCTTCTCCAGGAGATCTTCCCAACCCAGAGATTGAACCCAGGTCTCCTGCATTGTGGGTGGATCCTTTACCAGCTGAGTCACCAGGGAAGCCCTTTATTTTCCCACACTTACTGGTTCTTTGAGAGATCTTTTTTTTTTTTTTTTAAATTTTTCATCTCAATTACTTAACCGTTGTTTACTGAAGCACACTACTAGTGTTTATCGTTCAACCTTCCCTCTCAAGGTTTCCTCCTAGCTGGAGAAAAATGATAAACCTTGCCATTGCTTTCTTTTCTGCATCTGACCAAACACCTCACAGTTAAATTTTCTCTACAGTGGAAGGCATCACTGAGTGTCTTTTGTCTAAAAGAGTGGTTTCACTTTTATTTTCCATAATAGCACTTTAAAATCCGAGAGTACAGAAGGTGAACAGGGAGTATTTTTATAGGCTAGGCCAATTCCTTAAATCTGTGTCACTTTTGCCCGAAGTGTTTGAAGTACTTAATATTATGCTCCTTCATTGCTGCTAATGTGGTCTTTTTGTTACAGTTGCAGGAGAGAGATTCTATAGTTTGCTGAATTACATTATATTACTTTTAAAGCCTTAGTTTACATTTAATATCTTGATGTAATAATCAGATGATCATGACAACATTTGTAGGATGTTGTCAGTGCCCTGCCCAGATCCCTCTTGTTGGCAGGCACATGTTTTCCTCCAGCTTCTGTAAATGCTTGCTGCTCAGAGCTCACCCCTTTCTCCAATGAATTCCTGTCTGCAATGCAGAAGCCACCTCAAATTACACTCCCAAGAAACCCACAGCTAAGAATGGACTCTGCATATAAGAAACTCACTTACAGATAGCAGCCATTCTGACTGGCGTGTAATGGACTGGGATGACCCAGAGGGATGGGATGAGGAGGAAGGTGGGAGGGGGTTCAGGATGGGGAACACATGTAAATCTATGGCTGATTCATGTCAATGTATGGCAAAAACCGCTACAATATTGTAAAGTAATTAGCCTCCAACTAATAAAAATAAATGCAAAAAAAAAAAAAAAAAAGAAAGAAACTCACTTACTGTGTGGCAGTTTCTACAGTGCAGCTTGTGTTCCTGAGCTCTCCTTCAGATCATGTGAATCTGTTCTAAATATTAGACCATATTCCTGTTTAGCAACCTCCTCTGCCCTATCCTGCTTCTCTTATTCCCCCCTTTTCTTTTCTGAGAACATTTCCTCAACAGTCATGACCTCTAGGACACCCAGCCTAAGGGGGATCAGCTAACAATTAAGGACGTTACTGACATGCCATTTGGGCTCCTGATTGCATTCTATGCATGATGTTATTTACCCTGGAGAACAATCTTAGGGGGTATGTAATATTACCTCCATTTTACTGGTGAGGGAACTGAGAATTAGAAGTCTCTCTCCTCAAGTTCATAGCATTAGTAGGTGGCAAAACTGGAATCTGATGAATTAATTTTATCCTGAGAACAAAGGAGAATAGTAATGAACAAGAAGCAGTTCTTGCCTTCAAAAGGATATGCATCCCAAGGTACTTAAAAAACTGAAATTTTAGAGTCTTGTTCCTACTGTCAGAAACAAATACTTTGATAGTAACTAGACTTATTTTTGGGATCACTTCATAATATATGCAAATGTTGAATCACTGTTTTGTACATATAATGCTGATATACAAATAGTATTGTATGTCAATTATACTTCAATTAAAAATGCTTGTATCATATCTCCATATAGAAGACAAGTAGTCTATAAACTTTGCTATAATTTTATGGATCTATTCCTAGATTCTTGTTTTATTACACTGATTTATCCTTTCACCAAACTCACACTGTCTTACTTTCTGTAGCTTCACTGTAAATTCTGAACTTATGTATTCTAAGTCTCCCAACTTTGTTCTTTTTTGAAATAGTTTTGGATTTTATAAATTTCTTTGCCCTTCCATAAAAATTTTAGAATCATTTTGTTGATATCTATTTTTAAAAGTTGGCTGAGGTTTTATTGGAGTTGCTTTAAACAGATCTTAGTGGGGAGAACTGATAATCTTCTATTGCTTTTTTCATTGATATTTAGTAGTTTTCAGAATACAGAGTTTGCACTTGTTTTGTAAGATACAAACCAAGTAATTTTGGGGGTGCTATTGTCATGGTATTTTTTTTGTTTGTTTTTAATATCAAGTTCCAATTGTTCAATGCTGGTAAGTAGAAACATAGTTGATTTTTGTATATTGATTTTGTATTATATGCCCTTGAAAAGGTTACTTTACTATTTCTAGAAGTTTTTTTGGTAAATTCTTTAAGTTTCTATTTATACAAGCATGTCATCTGCAAAGAGGAACAGTTTTGTCTTCCTTTCCAAACTTTATTTCCTTCACTTTATTGATTGATTACCATACTGCACTGTCACTATCTAAGACTGTAGTAAATTCTTAAATAAGAGTAGTGAAAGAGCATCATTGCATTATTCATGAATTTAGTGAGAAGCATTGTTTCTTTAAAGCATTATGTTATATGTTTATACCAGGATTATTTACATGCCCTTCATCAGTTTGAAGAATTTCCCCTTTACTCCTAGTTGCCTGAGTATCTTTACTTTGATAACCTATTGATACAGTCATATGGTTTTTCTTCATGAGTCTATTAATATGATTAATTATATTGGCTGCATTCTCCAATATTGAATCAAATTTGTATTCCTGGGATAAATCATATTTAATCATGATGTGTTATCCTTTTACTATATTGTGGAATTTAATAGCTAATTTTTCGTGGAAGATGTTTGCAATTACTGTCATAAGGGATAGTGTTGTACAATTTTCTTTCCTTTAATTGTCTTTGGGTTTACTAGTAGAATCCTGGCCTAACAGTATGAGTTTAGTTTTCCCTCCTCTTCTACTCTTTGGAGGAGATTGTGTAGAATTGGTTTTATGTCTTCCTTAAAGGTTTGGTAAAGTTTGCCAGAGAAATCATGCATCCTTGAGATTTCCTTTGTTGGAAAGTTTTAACTATTGATGAATTTATAAATGTAGAACTATTCAGCTTACCTATTTTCTACTGAGTAAGTTTTGGTAGTTTTTGTCTTTTGAAGTAATTAGACTATTTCATCCAAGTTGTCAAATTTGTGGAGATAGAATTGTCCCTAGTATTTCCTTATTATTCTTTTAATGTCTAGAATGTCAATAGTAATGGCCCCTTTCATCTGTAATATCAATAATTTGTCTTTCCCTAGTGTTCTTGACAATCTAACGGCACCAATTTTTTTGTTTGTTTTCTCCAAGGAAACTGTTTTTGCTTTTTCTTGATTTTTTTGTGGTTTTATATATCAATTTAATTGATACTTGTTCTCTGTGGGTGTGTGCTAAGTTGCTTCAGTCTGTGTCTGACTCTGCAACACTAAGGACTGTAGCCTGCCAGACTCCTCTGTCCATGGGATTCTACAGGCAAGAATACTGGAGTGGGTTGCCATTTCCTTCTCCAGGGGATCTTTGCAACCCAGGGATCGCACTCATGTCTCCTGCATTGCATTCTGCTCTTTCTATAGGGCAGAGTGCACGTGCGTACTCGGTCCCTCAGTCATGTCTGACTCTGTGACCCCATGGACTGAAGCCTGCCAGGCTCCTCTGTCCATGTGATTTCCCAGGCAAGAATACTGGAGTGGGTTGTCATTTCCTTCTCCAGCGGGTCTTCCCGACCTAGGGATCAAACCTGGGTCTCTTACGTCTCCTGTATTGGCAGGCAGGTTCTTTACCACTAGTGCCACCTGGGAAGGACCTACTTGCTCTCATCTTCTATTATATCCTTCCTTCTATTTTTTTTCTTTTGTTTTTCTTCTTCTAGTTTCTTAAAGTAGAAACTTAAATCACTGAATTTTTTGAATTTTATTCCTTTTGTCATATAAGCATTTAATGCTATAAGTTTAAGAACCACATCAATTGTATCAACAGATTTTCATATGTTGTATTTTCCTTTATTTACTTTAGACTTCCATTAAGACTTCCTCTTTTGTTATGACTTCTAGTTTAATTTTGTTATGTTCTGAGAGCATAGTTAATATTATCTTTATTCTTTTAAGTCTATTATTTTGTAGTCTAGAATATGGAATATCTTGCAAATTTGAGATAAGCATTTGCAACTATGCACTGTGTTGTCATTAGGTAGAATGTTCTGTAAATATTCATTAAGCCAATTTGGTTGATCATGTTCAAATTGTCTATATCCTTACTGATTTCATCCTACTTATTCTATTAGTTAATGTGAATGGACTGTGGAAGCTTCCAATTATAACTTTGGATATATCTATTACTTTTCTTTCTATCAGGTTGTTCTGTATAAATTGAAGCTCTAGTAAGTGAAAACATATAAAGAATTATTTGGATAATTCTTGGAGAGTTGACCTCTGTATCACTATGTGATCTGTTTTTCTCTATTAAATGTTTTTTAAATTAAGGCCTAATTTGTATGTTATCAATATAGCTATTCTAGCTTTCTTTTGGTTAGTGTTTTAAGTATATCTTTTTCCATCCTTTTATTTTTAACCTATGTATATCTTTATGTTTCAAGTGGGTTGCTTGTAGGCAACTTAATTTCTTACCCAATCTTATACCTGTTTTTTTCATTGTCAAGTTGAAACCATTTACACTTAATGTGATTACTGATGTGATTGGACTAGAACTTACCATCTTGCTAGCTATTTTGATTTGTACTATTTTTTTTAAATATGAACTAAAAAGGACATGTTCATTACTTTTCAATCCCTATTGACTTATTATTCATATCTCTTTAAAAAATTTAGTGGCTCACTCAGAGTTTGCAGTATACATCATTTATAATATCAAGGTTAATCTTCATATGATATTATACTATTTCACATGAAATGAGAGGAACCAATTACACTATAAACTTAACTCCTATTTTCTATCCTTCATGTTTGTTCATGTTTTCAAACATATCACTTTTACACATGCTATGAACATGGTGCATTTTGCTGCTATTTTTGGCTTTAAATATCCAACTATCTTTTAGACCAATTAAAATAGGAAAAAATATACTCTTATTTTAATTTCATTATTTATTCTAACTTGCTTAGTTTCTAAAGGGTATTGTTTAATTCCTGTTCTTCTGTATGTAATATTTCTTTATAAACTGACTGCCTTTAATATTTTCCTCTTGTCTTTTTTTTTTAGCAATTTTTAAATGAATCAGGTGTATGAATGTGTGTGTATTGTATTTGTTTTTTTCTAAGTTTCTTAGATATGGGCTTTTGTGCATGTCATTA
Source organism: Cervus canadensis (assembly GCF_019320065.1). Classification (NCBI taxonomy): domain Eukaryota; kingdom Metazoa; phylum Chordata; class Mammalia; order Artiodactyla; family Cervidae; genus Cervus; species Cervus canadensis. The sequence goes on from NC_057419.1 coordinate 107,803,389, forward strand.
AGTTTATAGAATACTTAGACAGTGTTTTTTCAGATAATTTTTATTCCTAAATATGCATATGTTCCACAGCTCTTGGATAATCTATTTTCTTTGTTCCATAGTCTCCTCATGTTTCAGTTTCTGTAATTTCTATAGCTCTATCTTCAATTTTACTGCTTCTTACCTTGATTGTGTTATATATAGTGATGTTACTGTTCTCTTAATTTCTAGCTTTGACAGTTCATTTTTCTTATCATTTCCATTTTCTCTCATGAAGCTACCCATCTGACCTTACATATTGTCCAACTTTTTCTTTAGAAATTTTAGCATATCAGCAATAGTTATTTTAAAATCCATTTCTGATGCTTCCAAAATCATCTGTGAGGTATTAGTATCTGATCCTGATGATTTCTTTATCTCTTGGGAGTGTGTTTTACATTTTTTTGTTGTGTTTTTGTTTCTTGGTTTTGGGTTTTTTTTTTTTTTTTTTTTTTTTTAAGCCAGTTAACTTGTATAACACAGTAAAGACTGAGGTAACAACATTTTATGTCTGAAAAGGAGGATGCATTTTCTTCTCTTAGGTCTTAATTATGGGAATTTGAGTTAACATAAATACAAGTTTAGGATATATTGTTCCTATGCCTATGTTTATTACACCATAGGCTTCAAATACCTTCACAAAACCCATGTTTAGAGTGGAGGTTGGTTTGCCATAAAACTTATTTTACTATAATTTAAACTCAATTTAAAGTCTTTTCTGTGTGATATGCCTCAGAGAGTTATGTCTTGCAAATTACTTATTATTCAGTACTTACCTTGGTATCTTGATGTTAGGGTGCAAGCACGGGAAATTGAGGCAAATGACAGGATTCAGAGGCATTTGAGAAGCATAATTGATAGGACTTGGTGATATGGTAGATGTGGGACTAGAGGGAAGGAAGAAACTGGAGACTGGCAAGTCTGAAATATGCAAGACAGGCTGGCAGGTTGGAAATTTTGGAAGGAATGGATGTTGCAGTTTTGAGACTAAAGGCAGTAGGGAGGCAGAATTACTTCTTTAAGGGACTTCAGTCTTTTCTCTTAAGGCCTTAAACTGAGTACTTGAGGCCCACCCACATTATGGAGAGCAATCTACTTTACTCAAAGTGTACTGACTTAAATACTAACACATCTTAAAAAAAAAAAATACCTTCACAGTAATCTCTAGGCTACTGTTTCTAGTTGGTCAAACATCTTGGAACTATAGCCTTACCAAGTTGATATAAATTTAATCATCACAGATTTTTTTTAGACTTACAAATATTACCTAAGTGTTTCTTTTTTTGAGTAATTATAAATGAGAATGATATTGCATTTTAGATTTCAGTATCCATGGGTTTTTGTAGAATAGAGAAATATTTTTGTATGTTTTCTATCTTTGTATTTTTAATGTTTATTATATATATATAATAGTGTTTATATATATATATATATATGTGTATATATATATATATATATATATATATATATATAGTATATATATATCCTGCTACCTTACTGACCATACTTGCTGTTCTAATTTATTTTGTTGTTTGTTTTGCACATAGGGGCAATTTTATATCTTCCTGTTCAACCTATACGCCATTCATTACCTATTCATATTGTATTGGCTAGAATATCCAATAGTATTTAGAATAACATTGGGGAGAGTGGATATCCTTGCCCTGTTCCCAGTTGTAGGGGTTAAAAAATCAATTTCAACATTAATCTTGAGGTTAGCTTAGGATTTTAAAAATGAGATATATTTCATACACCAAAAAATTCACTCATCTAATGTGTAACATAATTTAATAACAAGGTTGTACAATCATAACACCTATGTAATTCTAGACTATTTCACTACTCAAAAATGAAATTTTGTGCTCATTAGTAGTGACTGTTAATTCTGCCCTCCTTTAAAATCCTGGAAACCAGTAATCTACTTTATTTCTGCATTTGTATATTCTAAAAATTTCATATAAATGTAATTACATAATATTTGGAAAATTGTGCCTAACTTTATTTACCTGATAGGGCTACCCTGGTGGCTTAGATGGTAAAGAGTCTGCCTGCAGTGTGGGAGACCCGGTTCAGTCCCTGGATTGGGAAGATCCCCTGGAGAAGGAAATGGCAACCCACTCCAGTATTCTTGTCTGGAAAAATCCCATGGACGGAGGAGCCTGGTCAACTATAGTCCATGGGGTCGCAGAGTTGGAAAGGACTGAGCAACTTCTCTTTCTTTCTCTATTTACTTGACATAGTGTTTTCATGGTTCATCTATATTGTAGCATATACTGGTATTTTATTGCTTTTTATGACTGAATAGTATTCCAATATGGATATACCATTTTGTTTTCTATGTATGATGTGATGCACATTTGGTTAGTTTCCACTTTTTGTTTTCTTTTTATTGTGTTAAATCATCTTTAAAGATTTTGTAGAATTCTCCAGTGTAACCACCTGGGTCTGAAGGTCTCCTTTTTGAGTAGTTTTAAATTATAAATTCAATATACATTATGTTTAGAGAGCTATTCAGATTACTTCATTTTCATGAGTTGTGGTAGTAGTTTTTACTTTTTTGTAGAATTAATCCATTTCATATATGTTGTCAAATTTATGTTTTCATATTCTTTTACTATATCTTTGGTGTTTTCCATTCTGTAATGATATCACCTGTTTCCTTCCTTATGTTTGTAATTTGTGTCTGAATATTTTCACTGGGCACAGGTTTTGGGGTTGACAGTTCTTTTTTTTCTCAGCACTTGAAACACTCTATGCAGCATCTTTCCAGTCTACCTGGTTTCTGATGAGAAATCCATTGTCATTCAAATTTTTTTTTCTGTATACTTATGGTGTCCTGTTTCTCTGGCTGCTATGAAATTTCATTCTTTGTCTTACATGTTTAGACGTTTGACTATAATGTGAATTTATCTGGATTTATCCTGTTTGAGATTTGCTTACCTTTTTGGTTCTATAGGCTTATTTATGTCTTTTGTCAAATTTAGGAACTTATTTCCCTGTCCTTGTCTTTTATTGTGGTTTTTGAGGCTTCATTTCATTTTTTAGTCTATATGAACAGAGTGTTTTATCTGTTTCCTCCATTCTGCTGTTGAGCCCATTCATTCTTTTTTTTAACACAATTTTAAAGGTACAATCCATTTACAGTTATTCAAAATATTGCCTATATTCCCCATGTTGTATACTGCATCTTCGTATCCTATCTTACACCTAAAACTTTGTACCTTCCACTCCCTCACCCCTTTACTGTCCCATCCCTCTCCAGTGGTAACCATTAGTTTGTTCTCTATATCTGTGAGTCTGTTTTTTTTTTTTTGTTTGTTATATTAGCTAGTTTGTTGTATTTTTAGATTCTACATATAAGTGAAATCATACATTATTTGTCTCTCTCTGATTTATTTCACTTAGCATAATGCCTTCCATGTCCATCCAGCTATTTTGCTGCAAAGATCAAAATTTCATTCTTTCTTATAGCTGAGTAGTATTCCATTGTATTTATATGTATTATTTACACTTCTTTATCTGTTCATCTGTTGAACACTAATCCTGCTTTTTTATTTATTATATTTTTTAGTTCGGAAATTTCGGTTTGATCCTTGTTTATATCCTCTATTTCTTTAATAAGGCATTTTTTTTTCATTTGTTTCAAGGGTGTAAACTTTTGTTGAAGCATTTTTATAACAGCTGCTTTAAAACATTTGTCAGATAATTCTAGCATTTCTGTCCTCATAGTGATGATATTCATTGTATATTTTCACTTAACTTGGGCTTCTCATAGTTCTTCATATGATGAATGACTTTTGATCAAAGTATTGGTATCTTGTATATTGTGTTGTGAGACTCTAGACCTTATTTAAACCTTTTGATTAAATGGACTTTCTCTGACACTAGTCTGGCAGGAAAAGGTGCAGGCACTGCCTCCTTATGGTGTGCACAGATATACAGGTGGTTTACTCAGCCTCCATTGCCAACTAAAGAGAGAATGTATCTTGGGATAAGAGTGGAGTTTGGAGTTTAAATTTGTCACTAGAAAAACAAATAATAATAAATTTGTCACTAGGACTCTACTAACACTTCCTTGGCTTGGGAATTAGAGTGCCTTATTACTGCTCCTTATGTTACCTCTACTAACAACACTGAAGGGATGTGGTTCATTACCTCTAGGTAATGGTAAAGGTCCCCACACTCCAGCAGGCATCTTCTGAAAACATCCCTGAAAGGAGCCTTGTTACTGCCAAGTGGGAATATAAAACCGTACTTTCAATGTAATCTTGATAACCCAGGGGCTGGAGTTCAGTACCACCTGGCAAAAATGGAAATCCTTACTGGCTCCTTGACCTTTTCTGGCACCACATCTACCCACGTATTGGGGCACCTTGTTACAGCCTGGTCAGACTAGAAGCCTAGGATCCATACTCAGACTCAGGTGACATGGGTGGGTGTAAGAACAGGTATGTGTGTTTGTTCTGAGGGCAGTGATGGTTTGTTGCAGTAGAGTGGTTATTTTATAAAAGCTGTCTCCCTAGGCTACCTCTGTCCTGGTCCATTTATTACAAAGAGCAGAATTTTGTTTGAGCTCTTATTGTCTGTCTATTGTCATTTCCAAGTTGCTGGATTCTTTAGCTGCAAGTCTAGGATGCATGATGAATAAAAACAATTAAACCTAGGAACTCCCTGTCATATTGTTCCTTGTATCTTGAGCTCCCTAGCTAGTCTGATTTTTCCAATCTTTCAAAATGTTCTTATGTTTGTTTTATATATAATAACCAGCACTTTTAGTTGTATTTAGCAGAATAAAGAGGAAGAATTATATCTATCCTATATTCTAGAGGAAGGAGTGACTTTCATATACATTTCAAAATTAAATTTTGATAACCACTTCAAGTTAACAATTCACATGACATTTTTTTAAATCTGAAAACTTACACTCAGAGCATTTAAGTGTTTGTTTAAATTTTTGAATCACTGACATTTACATACATCCTTTGGCAAGATACCTATCATTCTTGTTTGTTTTATGGTTTTCTACAATGTCATTTATTTTTCATGAGTTTCTTTCATATTACAACTATCAGATTTCTTGGTATCTCATACATTGCTTAGTTCTGTGCTGTGCTTAGTTGCTCAGTCGTGTCTGACTCTTTGCAACCCCATGGATTCTAGCCCACCAGCCTAGTCTGTGCATAGAATTTCCCAGTCAAGAATACTGGAGTAGGTTGCCATTTCCCCCTCTAAGGGATCTTCCCAGCCCAGGGATCGAACCTGGGTCTCCTGCATTGGCAGGCAGATTCTTTACCACTGAGCCAGTAGGGAAACCAGTGTATGTATTAAGTATTTAATAAATACTGAAAAAAAAATGAGAATGGATTCTTATACCTTTATTATTTGTCATTAATTTTATTAAATATTTTATTCATTTTATTCTGGATTATTGGTAAACCTTTCCTTTACTTTTATAGCTTACCCATAGCCTGATACTAATATGTGATTTAGGAGGCTATTACCAGGGTACCTGTGGGGACTCAGAAGGGAAAGTAGTGCCTATTTTCGAACTGGATGTCTATGCAATTCAAAGTCCCTGTGAAATTTTGTAGATCTGCAAATCAGGGCAGAGCTAAAATGGTATTTTTGGAAGTAAAGATTTGTGAGCCTCTTCTTCGTTCACAGCAACTTGATTCAGCTTCACCCATCACCTTGAAGTCAGCCCTTCAACAATCACAGGCACTAATAGCATTTTCTTCCTTTCATTGATTTTTCAAACTGAATGCACAGCCTTTCTCTGACTGGCACATGCTATTGTGCTATGCTGTGGTTCTTCCTAGCCCCCTCTATTACCCTGTGTGATGCCGCTCAAATCCCTAATTGCCCTTCTGGATACTGCTACAGCAGCTAGTAAAAGGATTCTGCAGGCTCAGATTGCCATGAGTCTTCAGCAGCTACATATTCTTCCACCGTTGCTATGTCAGTTTGAAAATATGATCACTGTTATACCTGTTGTTTTTAGCACCAGGATCTTTCATTTTTCTCTATTACACTTTAGTGTTTTACTTTAACTTAATTCAGAATGAGAATTCAATTAACGTGACACATTAACATGCCTTAAACTCGAAACATGTTGATCATATATTTAAAAGTGTACCTCAATTCGGATTGAACAATATGGTCTACTTGGTAAAACTATAGAAAACATGTCTGATTTTTGTGAGTGACAAGGGACAAATTCTACAGAAATATGTTGACCAGGATGGAGCAAGATAATGTGGGGCTTTGACTTTTCATGACAGGCGGTCCTGGAGGTGGCCTAATCATGATATCTTAAATATAGTGATATCTTATGTTAGAGGACCAGATAACAAATTCCCAGGTACAGTTTTTCCTGCCCCACTGGAATCTTAACCATAACTATAACAAATGTTAAGGTACTGTGAAAAATGTTTTACATGGATTATTTTAATTAATCCTCATATGAACTCTGTGATGTAAATACTATTATTATCTCATCCCAAATTAAAGAAACTGATAGAGGGGCTTCCCAGGTGGCTAAGTGGTAAAGAATCTGCCTAAAAATGCAGGAGATTCAGGTTTGAGCCCTGGGTTGGGAAGATCTCCTGAAGGAGGAAATGGCAACCTGCCCCAGGATTCTTGCCTGGAGAATCCCATGGACAGAGGAGCCTGGCCAGCTGCAGTCTATGGGGTCACAAAGAGTCAGACATGATTTAGCAAAGCACACACACAAAGGACATTCCAAGGATTCAACACCAAGTTCATCTAATTTCTAAGCCCATGCTCTTAAATATATACTGTACCATATTTCAGTAGCCTGAGTACATTGTTATTTGCCTTGCCTCAATGGTGGGTTCAGGACTGCTGAAATCAAAGTATCAGCAGAATTTAAGCGGTAGTAGGAAGAGCACAGAAGCAACTTTCTTCACCAGTAATGAGTATGAAAGTAAATATAGTAATATTTTTAAATGAATATATTAGTTAATTCTTTACATATTCTAAATATTAATAATTTAGTGTTCAGAAATTTTAATCACTGTACAACTCATTAGACTGGTGCCTGGTGCTGCAATATTAGGAAGTCATTGTTTACAGCACACTGATAGACTATGAGAAACTAAAATAGGGGAAGTAAATCTTTGAAAATATGCCCAACTGAACTAAGCACATCTAGATTCTTGTAGGTTTGAGAGTCTACATAGTCACTGTATCTGCTTCCATAAAAGCCTTAGCTATCCCTCTGCTTCCTCCTTTCTAACATGACAGCTAAGTAATCTAACAGACTACTAGCTTTGTTTGGGTCAATGGTACTCATATCCTAATGGATAAAAGCTGTCGTTTTTCAAACATGATTTTACCAATTTCACTTGCTGTGGAAAGCTAATGTGAGGAAGATTTGGGGAAGAACTCACAAATGATATCCTTTATATTACTGCCAATATTTTTTTGTTCTTTGGACAGGGCCCTGCTGGCAGTTCAGAACTATTTAGGCAACGTTTGAATTTACAGTTTGAAAATGAAGATTCATTTCAGGGCTTTGGCCAGGATGGGTGAACAATGTGAACCACTGGTCAGGGTCTTTACTCCTCCAGTTTTGACTCTAACATAAAAGGATCAACACAAGTGTCAGTACTGTATTTCCTAGTAATTTTGTTTATTAGTGAACAGAGAAAACCAGCATACATAATGTACAGGCTTCCTTTGAAACAAAAGGTTCAGTTTCTTCTCCCTCTATTCTTTATCAGAATGGTTAAAATTTCTCGGCATGGGTAGAGTAGACTCTGCTCTGTAATTTTCTCTTTCCCCCTACTAGTGACGATGACAAAGATTCCTGCAAGTAACCAAAAGGCAGCCATGGAGAATGAGGGAGCACACAATTTGAATTACTGGTCCTGAAATAATTAAGCTTTGACTATACATTTTTCTCTACTCTTCTAATTACCACTGTTATTTCAGAACTTTATTTCTTATAATTCCATTGTTTTGTATCACCAAATAACCATCACAGTAGAATTGTTCTTTATCCCCCTTTAAGATCCCATTATATATGAAGGCATTATTAGAAAATATGATATTGTTTCACTAAAGGTACTCATATAAAAGGTACTTTTATATGCTGTATTTAAAAGAAATTAGTATTTCATCTTTATACCTGTTGTATTTTGCAGGGTATGTCATAAGATAGTATTGATGCTTTTGATCTTCTTGCTGTCTAGGGATCTGATGGCAAAGTGTAGGGAGGAAAAGACATAAAATGACAGAGACTCAGAATTTCACAAAAGGGGAAGATTAACTTTCCATCTTTATAAGTTCATATCTGTGGATTCTTTTACTTTTCAGAGCATCTAACAGTTCATTCTTAGTCTTTATCATATAAACTATTCATAAGAATGAAAGAGCATGGATTCCTGTATATATTAAACATATATTTACTAAAAACCTAGTGTATCACAGGTACTATGGGAATAAAATTGAAGTAGACTGCAAGTTTTCTGTTTGAAATATGCTCAAAAGTTATGGAGGGAGAAAATATACATAGTACTGAAAAAAATAATATAAGGCCAACTATATTGAAAATCAACTATATTGAAAATCAACTATATTGAAAATCAACTATATATACATCAATGAAAATTATATAGAATCAGTAGTCTTTCACTTCAGGTATAGGAGAAAATGTTCTCTGAAGGTCCCTGCACCTACAAAACACCTAATTCTGTGTGAAACTATCTTCAGGATACACTGAAGTTCTTAGATGAAGGACTTTTCCTAGGCCTCTTTCCCACTAAATAATATGAGGTGAGCTCAGTACATGTAGAATTGAGCAGCAAATGAATAAAAAGGAAAGATTGACTTGAGGAAAGATGCCAATATGAACAATACAAGGAGGGCACAAATATTCAGTCTATGCACGCATGCATGCTAAGTCACTTCATTAATGTCTGACTCTATGCAACCCTATGGACAGCCGCCCACCAGGCTCCTCTGTCCACAGGATTCTCTAGGCAAGAATACTGGAGTGGGTTGCCATTTCAGTCTATAGCACATTCTAATTGTTAATTAGACAAAAAGGAATAAACAATAAATATAACACAATTAATTAGGAAACTTCAAATACTGAAGTCAAATTCCACCTTTTCTTTTATTCTTATTTAGCAAACTTTTTGACACATAGTCATCAAAACACAGGAGGGAGTTTAAACAATTATGGAGAGTTGGGGATAACTGAAAGTGGCTCCTTTTACAGCTGTCCTTAAATAAAAATAAAAGTTATGGGCAATTTACATGGATCATTTCTTGTTTAATTCTCTACTGTAATCTTTAAATCAACATTTATCTTGAAGACAAGGGAGCAAGATTTATAACAAGATTGCACAGTCTTATAATTGGACTAGATTTGAATATAAAGTAATGGTTTTGTATTCACACAGTTCAGGTCCTAAGTGTGGATTTAATAAGACTGTATTTTTAAAGGAAAAAGTATGTTGTTTTATTGCCAAAATGAGAAAAATTGCAGGAAATGATTTGTCTTATTTGCTTTGGGGGCTGGAGAACTCCATCAAATTCTTTACTTCCTCTGCAGACAGAAATATAGTCTAAGTCTTTATTTTAAAAAAATGCATAAGGAGAATTTCTCTTTCAGAGATTGGAGTGGATTTAATATTTTAGTATTCTTTGAAAGCAACATTAATTTCCTGGGGATATTTTTATGCACCCACCTGATTCATTGGCTGAAATCTCTAATGTTTAATTATTTTCTGCTTTCTCAACCAAGATAATACTTTTTAAGCTACTTTTGCTATGTTTCTAATAACAATGCAATATGGAATTTGTGAGAACATTTTATACAATAAAATAGTATCAATACAGATACTGCTTAGAAAATTGTGAGAATTATCATGGGATGCTTAATATTTGTAGTTTGAATTATATATTTTCTTAGGATAATGTTAAGACCCATTAAAATTAGGATTCTTCTTTTTTTTTTAGAATTTGGTGTGTATGTGTGTGTTTTACTGAAGTAGTTGATTTACAGTATTGTGTTAGTTTCAGGTGTACAGCATAGTGATTTGAGTATTTTGTAGATTTGTTGTTGTTGTTTAGTTGCTAAGTCATGTCTGACTCTAGTGATCCCATAGACTGTAGCCCACCAGGCTCCTCTGTCCATGGGATTTCCCAGGCAACAGTACTGGAGTGGGTTGCCAATTCTTTATCCAGGGGATCTTCCCAGGTCTCTTGCATTGGCAGGTGGAGTCTTTACCACTGAGCCACCAGGGAAGTCCTTTTGCAGGTTATATTCAGTTATAGGTTATTATAAGATATTGGGTTATAATTCCCTGTGCTATACAGTAAATCTTTTTGCTTATCTATTTTATACTAAATTATATAATTTATTTGTGGAATCTAAAAAATAATACAAATGAATCTTTTTCCCCAAATTTTAACTTCAAAAGTCAACAAAGCAAAATCCAATCCTCTTGACCCTTTTACTCTGAACATTTCTATTATATCCATATCTAGTTACATTCAAAATAGCTGAAGACATGATTCCTGGTGCAAGTTTTTACTTTTACTTTAAACATGCTAAAATTATGACTATCAAATATCTAGTAAGGGATTCAGAAGAAAAAAAATATTTTGGTTTTAGTTCTGCAGAGAGATCCCTTTGCCTTTCCTTGGAAGATAAGCTCCTTGATGACAACAACCATGATTTACCTGGTATTCCTTAGGGCTTGGCCTAGCACAGATGGAATTTCACTGAGTCAATCTTAAAGGTATAAATTGGTTAATTGTATTGTTGTTATTGAGGCTTTATATTTAATATATTACTTATATGTGGAATCTAAAAAAATACAACAAACTAGTGAACATAACAAAAAGGAAACAGACTCACAGAAATAGAAAGTAGTTGTTACCAGCGGGGAGAAGGAAACGGGGAGAGGAAAGGGGTAGAGGTAAAACCTACTTTGTATAAAATAAGCTACAAGGATATGTTGTACAATGCAAGCAATATAGCCAGTATTTCATAGTAACAGTAAATGGAGTATAACCTTTAAAAACTAATCACTATGTTGTACACCTGCAACATTTAATATCATACCTCAGCTATATCTCAATTTAAAAAAAAAGAACATTGCAAAGAGTATGAAAAGATCAAATTCCTTTTATCACATATGTATTTAATTTGCTATCTACCTAACTGGGTTAACCAGATTGTCAAAAGAACAAATTAACTGATGGCTAATTTACCATCAGTCATGAAGGAGAATGTATATGCATAGTCAGTAGTGTTATGTACTGCATCACTTCAAGACATACCCGCAAATGGCCTCAAGCCTCTACTATTTTCTTCTGCCATCCTATCCCTTATGAATACCATTTATTCCCATGCCTTCTGTAAACATTTATATGTATCACATTCCAAAGCTCTGACCTAGTTCTTCTCATGTGTCTATTTGTCTCTCATTTCTAATTGCCTACTAGACATTTCTAACTGTAAATCCTGACAAATTTTCCTTGTATTATGGCATACAAGCACATTTCATTTTTTGCCTTGTCCATTTTATCCTCTTCTTGATTTTCTATGCTCATTAATGCCATTATCAGCTTCCAAATCACATGTATTTTAAAATTAAGACACATCCTTGATTCTTCTCTCAGTGATCTTTTTTCCAGTCTCCTACCAAAACTCATCTTTTCTTCCCTTCCAAATATCCATGGAACCATCCATATTCTTTGCTTTTCTACTATCAACACCTCTTCTAATTTTTGTGTTGATTACTGGAATTGCCTTCTTAATGAATACCTGTCTTTATCCTCTCCTTCTACAAACATGTAGCAGCATTTTTTTTGTTGGCAGCATTATTGCCTATGTCACTGTTGTATTAATCAGGGTTCAACTGAAGAAACAGAACAACAAGATAGATAGATAGATAGATAGATCAATAGATGGGAGATGTATTATGAGGAATTAGATCATACTATTATTGAGTCTGAGATAGCCCTGCCATCTGCAAGCTAGAGGCTCAGCAGAGCCAGTGGTGTACATCCAGTGCAATTCCGAAGACTGAAGAGCCAGGAAATCCACTGGTGTAAGCCCTAGTTGGTAGGCCTGAAAACCAGGAACACTGATGTCTAAGGGCAGTTCAAGCAGAAAGCAAAGTCACCTTTTCTCTGCCTTTTGGCTTCAGTGGTTTTGATGATACTCACGGACATTGATTGAGGGGATCTTCTTTACTTAGTCTGCTGATTCAAATGCTATTTCTTCCAAAAACCCTTTCACAGACACACCCAGAAGTAATATTTTTACCAACTTTCTGAATATCTCTTAGCCCAGTTGACACCAAAAATGAACCACCACAATTACCTTTATTGGTTCCTCATATTGAAGCTTTTTGTTCTTAAAGACTGAGCACTAAGTGCAACTTCCTCCATGTAATTTTGACATCATCATCCTTGGCAGTATGATGTTTCTGTATTCTACCTTCTTATGGCTCTTTATCAGTGCCATTAACACATGTGCTCCTTTGTTTTGTGGTTGACTGTATAAACATTTTCCTTTTCTTTCTAGAGTACATTTTAACTGAGGGTAGAAACATAAATGTACTAGAATTAAAAATGAATGGGTTCCATTTTATTTACCAATATCTAAGGAAGCTCTTGGAGAAGGCAATGGCACCCCACTCCAGTGCTCTAGCCTGGAAAATCCCATGGACGGAGGAGCCTTGTAGGCTACAGTCCATTGGGTTGCTAAGAATCGGACACAGCTGAGCGACTTCCCTTTCACTTTTCACTTTCATACATTGGAGAAGGAAATGGCAACCCACTCCAGTGTTCTTGCCTGGAGAATCCCAGGGATGGGGGAGCCTGGTGGGCTGCCATCTCTGGGGTTGCACAGAGTTGGACACGACTGAAGTGACTTAGCAAGGAAGTTCTTAAAAGATGCTTGCTCCTTGGAAGAAAAGCTATGACCAACCTAGACAGAATATTAAAAAGCAGAGACATTACTTTGCCAACAAAGGTCTGTCTAGCCAAAGCTATGGTTTTTCCAGTAGTCATCTATGGATGTGAGAGTTGGACTATAAAGAAAGTTGAGAGCCGATGAATTGATGCTTTTGAACTGTGGGGTTGGAGGAGACTTTTGAGAATCCCTTGGACTGCAAGGAGATCCAACCAGTCCATCCTAAAGGAAATCAGTCCTGAATTTTCATTGGAAGGACTGATACTGAAGCTGAAACTCCAATACTTTGGCCACCTGATGTGAAGAACTGACTCATTGGAAAAGACCCTGGTGCTGGGAAAGATTGAAAGTGGGAGAAGAAGGGGACGACAGAGGATGAGATGGTTGGATGGCAACACTGACTCAATGGACATGAGTTTGAGTAAACTCTGGGAGTTGGTGATGGACAGGGAGGCCCGGTGTATTGCAGTCCATGGGGTCACAAAGAGTTGGGCACAACTGAGTGACTGAATTGAACTGAACTGAAGGAAATTCTGAGCTCATATTTTGTACTCAAGATTGAAGAGATAGACTATTAGAGCTGCAAGGGTCATCAAGGTTTACATATTAAATATTTTCTATGGAAACCCAGAGGGTTTAAGTGACTTATGCAAGGTCACACAACAAGTTAGTAAGTTTCATCACTTAAGATCCCAAGATTTCAGTGAATTACAAGTGCATTGCATTCCAGTAAGGCTTACTTCCAAACAATGGAAATTAAAAAAAAAAATCAAGTACTGTAAAAGTTCATTTTCAATAAACTTCATTCAGCATATATTTCTATTAATAGGTTTCATATTGGAAATGGATGACATTCAAATTAAATCTGTGTTTAGGTCAGAAAAGTTTATATTATGAAGGGAACTATATTGCTGAATGTTTAAATTTTAAAGATAAATAATGAAAAACCAAAACACACCATGGCAGTAATTGGTATACTGTAGTTTGTGGGAGTGATCTTTAACATGTTGGGAAAAGATATATTTTCCCCTGATGAGATTTCATAAACAATTATGCAAAATTTATTTTATAGCATTTGAGGAAAAACATAATTTCAGAAACAATACACTGTATTGTTAAAAAGTAGTAAAAACAGATTAACCACTACTTAAGGACATGAATCATATGAAATATTTATATATTGCATCTTGTAACCTTTAATAATGTCAAACCAGATCTGGTGGTTTTAAACTCAATTTCAATCCAGTGCTCTGGTCTTCAAATGATACTTGATATAGCCAGACTTCACTATCAAGGGTACTTTTTAAATAACTGTGCTCCTCGTAAAATGCCTTCTTCAGAGAGGATCTTTGTTTCATGTTGTCTATAATAAACAAGATGAACTGCAATGCTATTTTCTTTTTCTTAACTATATCATCAGCTGTGTTGATTTTTATTTCTCTCATAAAATAATATCAAGCAAAATAAAGTATAAAACCCTTGTTCTTGGTTTCTAAGCAAGAGAAAGTCTAGCTTTTAGACTGTAGGTGGTTAGATGATTTGATTTCCTTTTCCTTCTATATTTCTTTCTTATTTTTCCCCCTCTATATTACGAGTATTCCATAACATGCATCTGATCAGCATTTTTTTTCAATTGGTCTCTTTTCTTGACAGTCTGAAACAGACTGTGTTGCATGCTGTGAGTTATGGCCAAATTTCCAAAGAGATTTTGCCTAGTGGAGGTCTTTCAATAGTCTGACTGCTTCTTTTCAATTAAAATTTTAAAACTAAAATAAAAAATTACAGGGTGACCTTGCAGGACAAAAATCATTATATAAATTAGAAGCTATCTTTTGGATTTGAAACCCAAAAATGTTCCTGAACTATTTTGTATTTAATTTTATTTAAGTACTTGCAATTTTAGATAAATAGATTGGCAATGAAGACGGGCCAACAAAGGAACAGCTTCTTCCCTTAGTAGTTAGTAGTAAATTACTAGCTTTTAAAGAAAATTGCCTCCTTCACCCTGCTTTAAAATATGCAATCTTTGCTGATAGCACATTTTGTCTTTTTTTGCCATGGAGCACCCTATATGTTATTTGTTTGCTTCCCTTCACATTGATTCCAAAGCATAGCAATCAAGATAACATTAGAGGGAATTATGCTTACATTAAAATATTCCCTATTTACTCATAGTCCCAAATTACCATTGTGTACCTTAGATAAGCCATACTGTTGTTACCGATTACAATTGCTAGCACTGTTACTTTAGCAAAGTCAATATTAAGTTCCCCATAAATCACAATATGTAGAGCCAAATATATCTATCGCTGTGTAGAAATAAAATAGTCATAATGGATCATAGCCAGAGGAAAGCAACTAAATAGGAAGCCTCCAGGAAATCATATTCCAAGATAGGTAGTTGAAGTGACTCCAGTGGCTTAAGCTGAGGACAAGACAACATGATCAGCATCTTTAAGAGACTGACACGCTGCCTACTGGGCCAGGGAGACAATTCAGATGAGTATTCTTAAATTTGGAAGAGCTTGCATGTTAAAGCAATATGATGTATTGGAAGCGTCCAGCTTTGTAGCATTGAAACGTATACATTATCAGATGTAAAATTAGATAACCAATGGAAATTTGCTGTATGATGCAGGGAGCTCAAATCTGGTGCTCTGTGACACCCTAGAGGGGTGCTATGGGGTGGGAGGGAGGTTCCCGAGAGAAGGGACATACATGTAGCCATGGCTGAGTCATGTTGACATATAGAGACACCAACACAATATTGTAAAGCAATTATCCTTCAATTAAAAATAATTTTAAAAAAGAGTCCAGCTTTGGAGTGTGACAACCTTCACTTGGAACCTGTTTCTTTCTGTGTGATTGGGCAAATGATTAACTCATCTCTCTGTACCTTCATTTCCTCATCTGGCAAATGGAAGTGATAAAATTAATAACTCTTGTGAAGATGAATACCAATCATTTACATAAAGCACCTAGCGGAAGGCCTAGTGTTAACTAAAAAATGTAGTCGTAGTCTGAATGTCCACAAGCAAAGGGAGTAAGGGGGCTTTTCTTGGGCTGAGAGTAGGAACTGAGCTAGGAACTGAGCATAGGACAAAGGGGAAAAAATACTGTAATACCCTCAGTGAAGCCACATTGGAGACCCAGGGACTAGATCAGAGCATTAAACCAAGGAGGAAAGAGACTAGAAAAGCTATCTCAGTGGTGATCCTGCAAAAGGGGACAGGCAAGACGAAATGCACCGTTTGAATAAACAATAAGTTGGAGCTTGTGAGACTGCAGATCAGTGGTACCCATGGTAGAAGGGAGCATTTCACAGGGTTTCTGTGCCAAAGCAGTGGATGGGGAAAACCTGCTTTGAGGGCCAACTTTGTTGACATACTTGATAAATGCTAGCTATTATTAACATTGTGAAAATGTTTATTCATATTGATACAAATTGGTAGACACTTTACATAGCAGAGTTAGCTCAAATATAAGGGACTAGTTTATTGCTGGGCTTCCCTGGTGGCTCAGATGGTAAAGAATCCACCTGCAATGCGGGAGACCTGGGTTCAATCCCTGGGTTGGGAAGATCCCCTGGAGGAGGGCATGGCAACCCATTTCAGTACTCTTGCCTGGAGAATCCCCATGGACAAACGAGCCTGGCGGGCTACAGTCCATGGGGTTTCAGAGTCTGACACAACTGACACAACTGAGTGACTTTCACTTTCACCACTTTCAGTTAGTTTATTGATGGGCTTCCCAGATGACACTAATGGTAAAGAATCTGCCTCCAAATGCAGGAGACTTAAGAGATGCGAGTTCCATCCCTGGGTTGGGAAGATCCCCTGGAGGAGGGTATGGTATTGTTATGGATTAACCCATCCAATCTTCAAAGTCTACTCGAACCTACTTATTAAAACGTTCCTCGTCATGTGAAATCCTACTCTCCTGCAATCAATCTTCTAGGTACTCTGGGCAAAAATTTTTTGTTTGGGTCTGAGTTTGGTACATAATGGACTCTTGTTTGCTAACCTACCATTTAAAACTGATTCCCAATGATTTTCTTACTTCTGAAGCCTCTGCTTCACCCACACTGAGGCTAATTTCTAGGTTCACTTGGCATATTTCTACCTCTGTGTCATCTACACTAAATCTTACACCAAGCATCAAGGCTGAGCTCAAATCCTAGTTTAGATAAAATCACCTCTGACTGTTAGAAAACATGTTTGTTTAAAATATTTCTGAATTGCTCCTATGCTGTATTCTAATATGCATATCATCACTTTCTTGAAATATTATATTAGATTTCTAATGTTCAGAGATGAAGAATGTATGTATACTTGTCTCCCTGCCCCCATTTTTGATGTTACAGCAGCATATAATACATTCTCAATAAATATTTATCATACTGAATTTAATCAAGTTACTTTAAACTGGAAAAAATAATATAAAATCCGCTTGTGTGTTAAATATCAGAAAAATAAGGTTTGGTGAGGTTCAGTGGCATGCCCATGGTTAAAGAACCTGTGGCATCCACAGTACAGTCTCTTACATAGTCATCACAATATT
The DNA here is from genome assembly GCF_019320065.1 of Cervus canadensis. Taxonomy (NCBI): domain Eukaryota; kingdom Metazoa; phylum Chordata; class Mammalia; order Artiodactyla; family Cervidae; genus Cervus; species Cervus canadensis. The sequence goes on from NC_057419.1 coordinate 107,820,928, forward strand.
ATTTAGAATTTCCAGTGACCTGGAAAATGCTTATTATGCAATTATATTAGATATTATAGCAGGTTATGAAATTTTAATGATATATAAATGTTGTGTGTTTATGAGCACATGAGTGTTCATGCATATCTCTATGTATACATTATAAAAGAAAGCCTGGAAATAAACTCTCCAAAATATGATTAAGCTTAATAACTCAATCTTACTTATTGTGAGTATATGTATATTTTTAAGTTTATGATAAACAGCTGTTACCTTTGTAAACAAAAACACAAAATTATTTATAACAGTCTTTTTAGGAAGCTCTCCTATAATCTCCTTTAAAAGTGTCTGTGGGACACAAAATTAGAATACATTTTGTTGAATAACTATTCAAGCAAATCCACACTCTACTACCAGTAGGTAAAGAGTTGGAGCACTTGGAAGCTGGCTCATAAATAATCATTCTCCTCTTGATCAGTCCTTCCTGGTCTGGTGCAGTTCAATAATTCTTGTCATGTGTCCTATTTGCCAGCTGCTCATCTCCCTCATGCTGCCTAGGTCACTGACATTCATGCTTCTAATGGTACGGCATAAGCAGAAACGAACCACAAGCCTGGGTCACAGTTTTAACCAAAATCTCAAACAAAACACTGACAAAATATGTCATACTTCACAATGTAGTGTTTTCTTATTTCAAACATATTATTATTGAAATCCATGTTACTGTGATTGAGATCACTCTATTAAAATGAAAAATTTAGCAGGTTTCAAAAGCTTGTTTTAGTTTGGACAGACTCGAGATAAGCCCAGTATGAATTTGGAAACATGAGCTCCATTTGTGGTTCCAATTAGCTATATTTTCCTAGACTGTCACTTCCGTTTGAGCTGGTTTCCCTATCTGGAAAAATATGGGTTGGGGACCATAAATGCTAAATCACTCTCCCCATGCCATGTTCCCCCTGGGTATTGGAAATTCAAGTCTTAGGAATTTGAGATCATGGACTCTAGAGTTTTCAGTGTCATCAAAGTTTCATAAGCTAAAAGTTTTCATGTCTCTTGCAAACATGCTGACTACTGTACTGTATATCAAGGGCCAGAATGAGTTGGGAACAAAAGTTTGACTCAAGCCTCAAAGAACCTAATTGTAGTAAATTAATCAAGATGCATATTCATTGTCTACGTATGCCCTTTTGAAGCTGTTTCTTGTGCATTTGAAATGACCATTGCTCATTTGTGAAACTGACATATGTGTTCTTGGTATAAGAATATGCATCTTGGATATAGGCCAGGTTTAATTATTCCTCCTAGAAAACATAATCCACAAATTTCACCACAAATGACAAATTCTCCCCTAAAAGAAATCACTGTATTTGCACACCTGTTTATTGTTAATTATTTCAGTATTGCCCTCAGTCCGTTATTTACTTTATAGTTTCAAAATGGAATATTTTTAGTCAAGGGAAAAATACTTAGAAGAAAAGACAGGATATATATTTCTCTTCTCATCATGAATGAAGCTGAGCTATCTTCCAGGTATTTCTCATTTAGTTTAGGAGACAACTTTAAAATCTATACAAAGAGAATTACTATGTGTTGTGAAATCATAACACATAACCAATGATAAAGGAAAAAGTGGGCTGTGACAATTCTAGGAAAATCCATAAATGACTTTATAGTACTATACACATGGACACATGTATCTTTGAGGAAAATTGAGGAAACCACTTATACAAGGTCATAGAGGTTATTCATCATAATCTTTACCTTGTAAATGAACCCCAGCCTAGATTTAATGCCTGGACTATTTTTATGCAGAGGTACTCAATCATTTTCCACTTTCTAGAATTTCAATTTATTTCTGTTTATTATTGCAAGGAAATATCAATCAAGACTAGCCAAACTAATTTCTAAAATGCAACTAAAAGTAGCTATAATTAAACTAATTAGAATACAAATTTAAATGATCATCTTTTATATTATATAGAAAATGAATTATGTACTAGATATACTTTCACCACATTCAGTATTCTCACACTGGCTGATCTACTCATTTTACAAATCCAGTGAAATGTGGACATTGTGTTTGCCACTGTTTATGTCTGTGCATAAACATTATGTCTGTGTTTATGTTTGTGGTTACACACTTACACTTACAGAAAACATAGAAATTTAAGAACTAGGAAACTCTAAGAGACATGAGACACTAGTTTTAATCTTAGCACTTAAATACATTGTATTTCCTAAAGAGGGCCCATTAAATTTCTCTCTTACAATTTAACACACTCCAATCAAAAGGCAGTGTAATTTCCCTCCCTTTCAGACTGAATAGAACTTGCTTATAATTGCTAAATTGTAGCAGAATGGATGCCCTGTGACTTCCAAGGCTAGGTCAGAAAAGGTCAGACATCTTCTGTCTGGTTCTATTTGAACCCTCTCTCTGGGGGAAGTCAACCACAGTAAAAGACATGTAATTTTCCTGAGACTAACATACTGGGGGCAGGCAGGGGGGAGGGGGAGGATTACCTGTAGACACTTTGGTCAAAAGTCTGAGATGATCCCAGATTTCTTCCAGTCATCCTTTTTAAGGCATCAGGAATATGGGTAAAGCAGTCCTGGACCCTACAGAACATGCTTCCACCAGATGAATACCACTATCTAACCTCAGGCAATGCCACGAAGAGCAAAAGAATCATTCAGCTGAGATCTACCTAAATTCCTTAACTACAGTATATGTAAAATGTAATAAAACAGTTGTGGTTTTAAGCCACTCAGTTTTAAAGTATTTAGCTTCACAGTAATAGTAACTGAGATAGATATACAACTTAATAGATATGTAACTGTTGAAAAGTTATCCACTTCCTCTGAACTTTATTCTTATTTGTAAAATACCAATATAGGTCTTTCCCAACCAACATAAGATAACAAAGAAAGCATAGCAGATAATAGCTGTGGGAGAGCATTCTAACATAATGGTAAAGCATTATCTATCTGTCTATCTAATGCAAAAGTCAGCCTGGTGTTTCTAATATTAAAACTACGGTAATCTCCATTTCATGGAGATGGTCAGATGGTTTTAAGGCATGTACTGTATTGTCTGATGTACAACCTCAGTCCTTGTTGGTGGCTACATGTTGTGAACTCCTTCTTCTGAACAAATATACTATTATCTTCGTAGTTCAAGTTCTTCTTGTGTCTCTGAGTCACATGGATTGAGCACTGAAATCTCCTTTATTTGATCATTTCTAACAAAGTATAATTAGAGGTGTCATTTTAGCCCCTATTTTCCTCAAGCCCATATTTTTCTTTCATCCTCTCAGCAAGTTGAATACCAAGTTGGTCACATTTCCTTTTTTAATTTATCTTTTAATTGAAGGATAATTGCTTTACAGAATTTTGTTGTTTTCTAAGTCGCATGTCACATTTCTTTACCCTTCCTTCATCCAATACTTTCTGGGTCAAGAAATTGAAGTTGCAAATGAGGTCAGTGTACTCCCGCCATGTTTAATCCTCAGAGCTAATTGGTGTCTCTAACATAGCCTGGGCTCCACTGCCTCTAGGTTTTAATCTTACCAAGTTTCAGTAACTTCATTTTGGATATTTTCTTAAGCCGTCTTCCCACAGTGACTAAGGGACACATTAGATGTGTTTTCAAAATGACTTTCCCCAAGTTGAATTCCAGGCAGGTTACTAGGTTCTTCTGCTTGAGTTCTAAGTGTGAAAATGTCAATATTCACTTTTCCATTATAAGAGAAAAAAAATACACACTGTTGCATGCCTACTAACCTGTTCTTTCTCCTGCCAGTGATATGAATGTTTAGAAATTCACACTGTCCTATATATTTTATCTCTCGCCCATAGTCAGTGAAGTATCCTGGTGGTGGCTACAAATTGAACCTTTTATCACACATCTCTGATAAGGAAGCAAAATTCTAGGCTGTGGGACTGAATTTGCATACATCTATCTGAGGTCAAAGTTCATTTGGAGGGCAAGTTCGTATAGGCATACTCCTTGTTAAAGAAAACATGATGTTTGAAAATCTGAATTTATAGAATGGGGAAAATTGAGGCAGTGGGGTGAAGTTATTCTCTTTTATGAAGTTTTATCTATACTATTTCTTTAAATACTGACCCACAGTAGCATATTTTAAATGAAATATTAGCTATAAAATGTGAGTGTATACATAGAAAGTTTCAGAATTATATATATTATGCAGAGTAGGTTGTATCTGTATAAATGATAATTGGATACAGTATTGCTTCAGGACAGAAAGCTAAAGAAGTGGATAAGTAAGTACCTTTACTCACTCTCCTGTGCAAGAAGTAATGCTAGGCATATCATATGTATTCTTTGTGTTAATATTAAAGAAATTCTACCAAAGGGGAGTGGGGAGAGAGGGACAAAATAGGCCTATGGGATTAACAAACTAGTATATGTAGAACAGATAAGCAACAAGGATATACTGTACAGCACAGGGAATCATACCCAATATCTTGTAATAACCTATAATGGAACATAATATGCAAAAGAACTTAAAAAGTAACTTAACTATTCTGTATACCTGAAACTAGCATAATATTTAAATCAACTGTACTTAAAAAATCTATTATCCATGTTGTAGAGATAGGGAAACAGAGGCTCAAATTAATTATCCAAGTTCACTGCATTGGTAAAGGGTAGAAATGATTTAAATTGTACTTCAATTTCATATTACCTGTGTAGCCTTTATCTTTCATTACTTCCCATTCTCTACTCTTTATGCTGTAACCACACTGAAGAGTTTGAGGTGTACATGTTTCTACCTTGCTACCTTCACTTACAAAGTTCTCTCCTTTTGGAATGCAGTTACTCCCATTTCAACACATCATATGAGGTCCCACCCAAATAGCTGTCTTTCTTGAAGATTTTTTTCAACATCCTCAGTCATAGAACTGTCCCATTTTTCTGTCCTCTTATGGCATTTTGTGATGCTTTCTCATCATGCCTTATCATATTCTGCCTTATATATGTTATCTATGCTCATCGCTTAGCTTCCCAACCAATCAGCTTTCAATAGCTCCCAACCAATAAGTTTTCAACAGATCCCAACCAACCAGCCTTCGATAGCAATACTTAGTTCTGTTAGTGCCTTAAACATATATCACACATTAGCATGCATTTTCTCTTTAAAGGAAAACTCTACTCAGTTCAGTTCAGTTCAGTCACTCAGTCATTTCCGACTCTTTGCGACCCCATGGATTGCAGCATGCCAGGCATCCCTGTCCATCACCAACTCCCGGAGTTAATTCAAACTCATGTCCATCGAGTCAGTGATGCCATCCAGCCATCTCATCCTCTTGTCATCCCCTTCTCCTCCTGCCCCCAATCCCTCCCAGCATCAGGGTCTTTCCCAATGAGTCAACTCTTCACATAAGGTGGTCAAAGTGTTGGAGTTTTAGCTTCAGCATCAGTCTTTCCAATAAACACCCAGGACTGATCTTCTTTAGGATGGACTGGTTGGATCTCCTTGCAGTCCAAGGGACTCTCAAGAGTCTTCTCCAACAGCACAGTTCAAAAGCATCAATTCTTCGGTGCTCCTAGTGACTGGTAATTGTGAACTCATTTCTAGTGCCTAACATGAGAGTTTAATTTTTAAACTAAAATATTATGATCTATTTTTAATTTGTCATAGGATATATTCTTTCCTAGAGAGTCATATTCTAAAGTCAACAAAAATTCTCTCACTACATGTAATTGTACCTATCAGGTCATTAACTTCTTCCCTAGAATTTCAGTCAGCTGTGTCTTTTGGGAGCATTTATATACTAAAGTTCAGCTATTTGGAGGTATCTACAAAGTCCACAGTAGGTCAGGATTCACACTGATGATGATGGGTTGTGAACTTGGGCAGCCAGTCTCAGTGTCTGCATTTCTGCGGGCTTTACTTTCCTTGTTTTCACACCCATGCTCCAATTCCCATAAACTAGTTAAACAGTGATTTCTTTGTGGGAAAAATGACTCCGAAAGAAAGTTAGCTGATATTTCTCTTGATTAAAGGGGGGAGGGAGCAAACAGTGGAGTATAAGAAAGTGACAGTCCTTAGAAAGAAAGAAAAAAAAAGCAATAAAATTGTGACTAAAGAGAGGAAGAATAAATTTCATGGTAGCTCACATTTCTGGCATCGACAAGCCAACCAGCCATATGCTCTATATAGAAACAAGAAAAATATAATTTCTCTATGTAATTTGCTGAAAACACTGCTCATGAAGTGCTAGATAAAACATTATGAGTCTGAAAGATTTATCGACTTTTTTAAGCATATATTGCATTTCTTAGAGAGAAACATATACCGGTGTCAACTAAGTGTTTCATGAAGCTCTTAAGACTTAGCTCTTACTCCCAAAAAGTTGTCGAACATGATCTTTCATTATTATGGCAAATCTATTTATGTATCATCAAACTGCATTTAAGAAGGGTAAAGTGACAAGGTCTGGAATCCATGAAATGTCAATATTTCAATGCAGGCAAAGCTCAGGTTATTTTGACTTTTGAGGCTTATTCTTTCACTTACCTTTGAGTTATTGATCTGCGAGTTTTATTTGCCTCCTCTAATTCTTTAGACTGGTTTCCTTCATCCTAAAGGAAATCAGTCCTGATTGGAAGGACTGATGTTGAAGCTGAAACTCCAATACTTTGGCCACCTGATGTGAAGAACTGACTCATTGGAAAAGATCCTCATTCTGGAAAAGATTGAAGGTGGGAGGAGAAGGGGACAACAGAGGATGAGATGGTTGGATGGCATCACTGACTCAATGGACATGAGTTTGAGTAAACTCTGGGAGTTGGTGATGGACAGGGAGGCCTGGCATGCTGCAATCCGTGGGGTCACAAAGAGTCAGACAGGACTGAGCAACTGAACTGAACTGAATTCTTTAGACATTAGGAATTAATATTTATTATGTTGTGATCATTTTTCATTCACAATTTGCTGAGATATTCCTACTATTGAATGTATCTTTTTCAACTATGTAAAGAAAACAATGAATTTAAAGCACTATTCTAGTTTAGCTGTCTTTCTATTATTTTTGACCCATCTAGAATTATTTTTAAGTGCATTTTCTTGAGCATATGTATTCCCTTCAGACATATTTTCAGTGAGACACCTAAGAAAGTATCTTTTTATTTTCTTCACTCTTTAACTTCTAGGCAGTCACTACCCAGTAACCTACATTCATTTTCCTGTTAAGTAAAAAAAATGTCTTCTGGAATGGATAACTTTGAGAGAAACTGTTGATTTCTAATTATGTATTGAATTTTGCCACCATACAAGTTACAAAAAACCAGAAAGAATTATGTTTGCACAAAGCTTGTATTGGAAGTTATATTTTATGTTTGCCATGGTGAGTTATTTTATTGATTTTACAGCACTGTTTGTTTTATTCCTTATAAATATAAAGTCTGTGATTTGGTTAAATCTGAAAGGTTAACTCTGTAATCTGGAACCAGTCTGTTTAAATATCTTAAAGGGAATGAGAAAGAACCACAATTTAGAACACCATAGCTTCATATTCCTAGGACTAGTTTATGAATGTGTGTGTGTATGTGTGTTTATAACAGGTAAGTGAAGTTAATTCCTTAGTTTATAGTAGATTTAAGCTCTACTATGTACAAAAAAGATCTTCATGACCCAGATAGTCATGAAGGTGTGATCACTTACACGCACCTAGAGCCAGACATCCTGGAATGTGAAGTCAGGTAGGCCTTAGGAAGCATCACTATGAACAAAGCTAGTGGAGGTGATGAAATTCCAGTTGAGCTATTTCCATTCCTAAAAGATGACGCTGTGGAAGTGCTGCACTCAATATGTCAGCAAATTTGGAAAACTCAGCAGTAGGCACAGACTGGAAAAAGTCAGTATTCATTCCAATCCCAAAGAATGTTCAAACTACCACACAATTGCACTCATCTCACACACTAGCAAAGTAATGCTCAAAATTCTCCAAGGCAGGCTTCAGTAATACATGAACCATGAACTTCGAGATGTTCAAGATGGTTTTAAAAAAGGCAGAGGAACTCGAGATCAAATTGCAACATCCGCTGGATCACTGAAAAAGCAAGAGAGTTCCAAAAAAAAAAAAACATATATTTCTGGTTTACTGACTATGCCAAAGCCTTTGATTGTGTGGATCATAATAAACTGTGGAAAATTCTAAAAGAGATGGGAATAACAGATCACATGACCTGCCTCTTGAGAAACCTGTATGCAGATCAGGAAGCAACAGTTAGAACTGGACATCAAACAACAGACTGGTTCCAAATAAGAAAAGGAGTACATCAACGCTGTATATTGTCACCCTGCTTATTTGACTTATATGCAGCATACATCATGAGAAACGCTAGGCTGGATGAAGCACAAACTGGAATCAAGATTGCTAGGAGAAATATCAATAACCTCAGATATGCAGATGACACCTCCCTTATGGCAGAAAGTGAAGAAGAACTAAAGAGCCTCTTGATGAAAGTGAAAGAGGAGAGTGAAAAAGTTGGCTTAAGGCTCAACATTCAGAAAACCAAGATCATGGCATCTGGTCCCATTACTTCATGGCAAATAGATGGGGAACAGTGAAAACAGTGGCTGACTTTATTTTTCTGGGCTCCAAATCACTGCAGATGGTGATTGCAGCCATGAAGTTAAAAGACGCTTGCTCCTTGGAAGAAAAGTTATGACCAAACTAGACAGCATATTAAAAAGCAGAGACCTTACTTTGCCAACAAAGGTCCATCTAGAAAAGGCTATGGTTTTTCCAGTGGTCATGTATGGATGTGAGAGTTGGACTATAAAGAAAGCTGAGTGCCTAAGAATTGATGCTTTTGAACTGTGGTGTTGGAGAAACGCTTTAAAAAAAATTACTTTGCAACATTGTATTGGTTTTTGCCATATATTGACTTATATTGCCATATATTGCCATATATTGACTTGAATCCACCATGGGTGTACATGTGTTCTCCATCCTGAACCCCCTGCCCACCTCCCTTCCCATCCCATCCCTCTGGGTCATCCCAGTGCACCAGCCCCCTGTATGCAAGACAGCAAGAGAGACAGAGATGTATTGAACAGTCTTTTGGACTCTGTGGGAGAGGGAGAGGGCAGGATGATATGGAGAAGACTCTTGAGAGCCCCTTGGACTGCAAGGAGATCCAACCAGTCCATCCTAAAGGAGATCAGTCCTGGGTGTTCATTGGAGGGACTGATGTTGAAGCTGAAACTCCAATACTTTGGCCAACTGATGTGGAGAGCTGACTCATTTGATGCTGGGTAAGACCCTGATACTGGGTAAGATTGAGGGCAGGAGGAGAAGGGGACAACAGAGGATGAGATGGTTGGATGGCATCACCGACTCAATGGACATGGGTTTGGGTGGACTCCGGGAGTTGGTGATGGACAGGAAAGCCTGGCATGCTGCAGTTCATGAGCTCGTGAAGAGCTGGATATGGCTGAGTGACTGAACTGAACTGACATGCAAACAATGTTTTTTGATACAGTGATGACTAAGATATGGTACTGCTTCAAAAAGAATTCAGTCTATTTATTGTCCCAGCAGAAACATTTTTTACGAGCACAAGACATATACTAGGCAACACTTAATGCCTGACACATAATAGACACTGAATATTTGTTTTATGAATACTTCTCTTGTTCAAAGGCCTTAAATACTGTAGTTCTTCTTGACACTGACCTCTTCTCCCTCTGTGATCTCTTATACTCTCATTCTTCATTTGCCAATATATGCTGACAATCTCTATTTCTCCAGCCTGAAATTCGATTCCAAATTTCAGATCTGTATATCCTGCTTTCTATATCTGAAAATGGATGCCTCAGGGGCTCTTCAAATTCAAGATTTCCATTAGCGAACTCATGAGCTTCACCCATCTTTCTCTAGCCCCACTATAAACTTGGTCTGTCCTCATTTGTTCCTAATCTTTGTTAACAGAATCACCATTCACTCAGCTAAAATGTCACCATTGTGAAGACTCTAATGGGGCCTAATACCTACTTCTTCATATCCATGCCTTTTTGTAATTACCTCTCCTTGAGTATGGGCAGGATCTGTGACTTGCTTCTAACTAAAAGAACATGACAAAAGTGATGGATGTCACTCCTGTAATAATGTCACATCATATGACTCTGTCTTGGTAGCCAAGTCACTATAGAAAATCTTCTTGCTTTCTTGATGAAGTAAGTGGCCATGTTGGGAAGGCCCATGTCACAAGGAACTGTGGGCAGCCTCTGGAACATGGTGCTTATTGGGATAGTGAGAGTAAGTTTGAGCATAGAAAGTATTGGATAGAAGAGATTATGGGGAAAGAGCCTGAAAAGGTGGTTTAGGACTAGATTATTAAAGACATTATCCTGCCAAGTGAAATATAATTTGTTACCATAACAAAGTAAATTCATTCAATAAATAGTTGTTGTGAAGTAGCTCAGTTGTCCAAATCTTTGCGATCCTGTGGACTATAGCCTACTAGGCTCCTCCATCCATGGAATTTTCCAGGTAAGAGTACTGGAGCGGGTTGCCATTCCTTTCGCCAGGGGATCTTCCCAACCCAGGGATCAAACCCAGGTCTCCTGCACTGAAGGCAGATGCTTTACCGTCTGAGCCACCAGGGTTTTATGCCTATTCATTGTAAATATTCTTCTAGTCACTGGAGATACAGCTGAGAACAAGACCCCTGGCTTCAGAAGCTTATATTTGTAGGCAGAGAGTCACTGAACGGTTAAAGCAAGGTTAAATGTGAGGTCACATTTGGATTTTAGAACAAAAGCTAAAAATAAAGGTTAAAAGAGAAGCATCCTATAATATTGCTTATAAGTGGAATCTAAAAAATGGTAAAAATAAATCTATCTACAAAGCAGAAATAGAGTCACAGATACAAAAAATAAACTTATGGTTACTGGGTGATAAGGAGTTGAGTGGGATAAATTGGGAGATTAGGATTGACACATACACACTATTATATATAAAACAGCTAAAACAGCTAATATGGACCTGCTGTACAGCACTGGAAACTCTGCTCAATACTCTGTAATAACCTATATGGGAAAAGAACCTAAAAAAGAATGAATGTATATATATGTATAACTGATTCACCTTGCTGTACACCTGAAACTGACACAACATGGTAAATCAATGATATGCCAGTTAAAAAAAAATAGATTAAAAGAGGGGAAATTGGAGGCAGGGAGAATTGGAATCCAATTATGGGAAGTTGTAAATTAATAAAAAAAAATATAGAAAATAGCAGATAGGAAGGAGAAGTGTGAGTGTGTCAGGGCAGGAAATATAGCTGTTTACAAGTGAGTGCAACACTAGGCACACAGAGGAGTAGTGAGTGATTGTTGCTGTGAATCTGACTCTTGGCTTCATTCTCACTTTTTCGTACTCTCGCCAGCTGGGGCTAAGCTGCTTGGATCTGGATTCATTAATGCATGTTCTGTGATTGGTCTTTTTAAACAGGTAAAGTTTGGTTCTTTAATTTGACAGCTCCTTCTCTGAGAAAGTAGTTTTTATCCAAGGATCTGTTTGCCATGTGTTAGCATTATTAGAACAGTAGCCCTTCTGCCAATTGGAAATACAATCTGTTCCTGAGAGCAGCTGCTTGTCTTCATTGAAAGAAATGACTTTATCTGAATTTTACAGTTTTCCTACCTGACTCTGGGTTTTCATTATCTATCTGCTGCTGCTGATCTTAGCCTTGTTTGGAAGCACTTTTTAAAATTTTTGCAGGATCATATCAAATGCAGACTAACATTCTCAAAGCCAGTTACATTTACTTCAGAGCACTTTTCAGAGTGTACTGTAGGGAAAGATTTAAACTGAAAGCCGTTCAGTCGTGTTCACCTCTTTGCAACCCCATGCACTACGCAGTCCATGGAATTCTCCAAGCCAGAATACTGGAGTGGTATCCTTTCCCTTTTCCAGGGGATCTTCCCAACTCAGGGATCAGACCCAGGTCTCCCGCATTGCAAGCAGATTCTTTACCAGCTGAGCCACAAGGGAAGCCCTTGTGAAAGGGAAAGAATATGTGAGCCTAAATTGAAGGGTAAATGTAGTTTGACATTTTTCTGTTACTTACGTGTATCATCAGTGTCCCAAAATCTAGGTCAGTATTAGGAAGTGAAAATGTGATGAGAGAGCATTCTAATGGAGAACATATAGCATATTTACAAGTAATTAACACCATATAAGGATGTATGGGCTTCCCTGATAGCTCAGTTGGTAAAGAATCCACCTGCCATGCAGGAGGCCCTGGTTCAACTCCTGGGTTGGGAAAAGCCCCTGGAGAAGGGATAAGCTACCCACTCCAGTATTCTTGGGCTTCCCTAGTGGGTGAGATGGTAAAGAATCTGCCTGTAATGTAGGAGACCTGGGTTTGACCCCTGGGTTGGGATGATCCCCTGGAAGATGGCAGGGCAACCCACTCCAGTATTCTTGCCTGGAATATCCCAAGGACAGAGGAGCCTGGTGGGCTACAGTCCATGAGGGTCACAAAGAGTTGGACACAACTGAGCAACTAAGCCCACTTAGCACAAGAATTTGTGTAAAAAACCAATATAGTTATCTTACTAAACTGCATGCGGCCACCTTAAAATTTGGAGCTCACAGTAAAATTTAATTTGGGTTGCTCCTCAGCATTGCCATTGACAGGTTCCTTTTTTTATGCTGCCTTAATCTAAAGTGGTTTTGTGAATTGAATTTAAATACTGCTACTAGGCTGATAATACACAATACATTTTAAAACACGAGTTCTCCATTGTCTGTAACATTCAAGTTTTACTTGTAAGGAAGATAGAGTATTTCTATTAGCACTAGATTTATTTCCGGTTCTGAGGACCAGTAAGCACCACAGATGATAAAATTCAGTTTGTCACAGTAAAGGATCATGCAGGCAGCATTGTGTTTTGAGTTGTATTTTACAAAATAATGTTGGATCCAGCTGTACTGAATTGCCTGCACTCATTCCACCTCTTTTCTCTTGTTTGCCTTGTTAATATGAAGTAATCATTATAAAAGATTCCCCTGTATACAGTTACTATTATTGTCTTCCTAGATTATTATTTCCTAAACTAGTGTCCTGCATAAGCAGGAGGTCCCATAGCCATCTAATACTCTAACTTTGAATATTGAAATTGATTTTTTTTTTACATTCTGCCATATTTGAAATCAAGATTCATGTATTCTTTCAGACCAAAAAAAAAATATCATTGCCTTTGTGGAAGCTATATTTGGAGGGCAGAGAGAACAACAATATAAAACAAAGAAATTATACGGTATGTTTGATGGTAATAAGTCCAAAAGGACAAAACAAGATAACAGTAACAGTGGACCTCATGGGCAAAGGGACTTTTGGAAAATAGACTTGAAGCAAGTGAGAGAATGACTAATGCACTTACCTGGGGCAAAGGTATTGAAGGCAAAGTGGACATCAGTGCAAAGGTTATGAAACAGGAGTGTGCCTGCTTCACCAAGCAGGTAGGTTGGTAGCATTGAAGTGCAATGGGGCCAGTGAGCCTAGGAGTGTGCAAGGAGGAAAGTAGTAGAAGAGGTCAGAGGGGTAAGTGCCTCCACACTATGGGTTCATCCAATTAACTGGACAATTTGTGCAGGCAATCGGATTGCTCATTTGACTGTTATTATTGAGCAAAGTAGCCTGTTATTTAATGTTTTGTTCTATAGAGCTGAAGATTTCAAGTTAGTAGTGGTATAATAAATCAGAAATACATGGTATAACTTTCTGTTTGCAGAGATAAGCTTAGGATGACTCTGTATTAAAGAGGGGCATCTATGTTTTCTGTAATTCCCACCAAGAAAAGTCTTTTCAGTAAGATATCAAAATGACTTGTTGAACAACAAAGAAATGAATCTGTCAAAACATCACATCTTATACAAATGAAATATACATGTCTTGAAATTCAATTATTTGAAATGAGCTGTGTTAAGCAAATATATATATGTAGATATATTAGTAGAAAATCAAGCTTTGTAAACTTCAATGGCAAGAAATTAGAGCCATATTCATCTTCCCTATTACTTCTGGTCTAGGAGTTCATTCTTCTACACTAAGAAAGATCTGGGCTCAGGCTACAGAACCCTGAAAATAGACGAAATTCTGTTTACATTTAATTTACTAATTTTGCTCTAACTTATATCAAATCCCAGATTAAATAGTAGTAAAACTTCACTTCTTTAATCATTTTATAACATTAGCACATTCACTTAATCAAACTTGCCTTTCATTTACAATACACAGTATTCAAGTTTGCTTCTATACTTTGGCTTGCCTAAATCTTTTAATGAAAAGAGAACTGTGATATAGGCTTTCACAATGAGGTAAAGCACTGTGTTTAAAAACACTGAACAAAAAATTATGTATTAAGTATCTGTTTCTCAGTGATTTATTATGGCTGGGTTGACCCATGGTAGCAGAATAGTATCTTGTGATGTTATGTTTTTGCCTTGAAGTCAGATAGCTTGGGTTTTGTTACAGTTCAGTTATTCACTTGCTCTGAGCCACTACCTCCCAACTGTGGAATAAGAGGTTATACTCGTACAATTATTTGAAAATCTTCTAGGAGGCACAAAGAAGATACTTCAGGGAGGGACTGCCACTGGGTTAGGGTCGGGGTGGGATGAACATGGGTTACACGGCTGTTCCAAACACATCTGTTGTATATATTGAGATACCTTGCAAGATTTCACTGAAAGGAAGATTTCCAGTGTAAGAATTATTTAACAGTTGCTGTATTGGAACAGTATTCAAACAGTTTTTGCTTTCTTAGACTATAAAAATGGCTTCCCTGGTACTTCAGCTGGTAAAGAATCTGCCTACAATGCAGGAGATCCCAGTTTGATTCCTGGGTTGGGGAGATCCACAGGAGAAGGGATAGGCTACCAACTCCAGTATTCTGGCCTTGTGAATTCCATGGACTGTATAGTCCATGGGGTCTCAAAGAGTTGGACATGACTGAGCGACTTTCACTGTGTTGGAACAGTCTTCAAATATTTTTGTTTTCTTAGACTATAAAAGAAAAACTTTCACTATACTTACTCCCTCAAAGTTATAAATTGAAAGCTAAAATTTTTCACTATATGTTTAAATGATCACAAAGAATGTACTTTTAGAGCATATTACAAATATTACATTTTAAAATATTTTAAAAATAAAAATAATTCATCATTCTTTTACGTTCATCTAGTAGTATCTATCAAACAATTAGATACATACCATTATTCATTAAAATGGACTTGAACAACCTGTATTATAACTGCCAGAAATTTAACCTTGTTCCTTTGTCTTGTAATTCATATAGCCATTTCCACAGTATTTTATTCTAGTGTAATATATTTTATGTTTAAATCTTTTATGAATCATAGTATCTCTTGGGCACAAAAATATGTATATACACAAAAATGTTCACTTAAACATTTCCTGTGACCACACATTTCTACAGATTAAAAAAACCCAGGATTGAGTTATCATTACACTTATTTAGTAGCATCCAACTGATCAAAATAAAATACATTACACATTTGAATATTAAGAACATAAAGTTAATTTCTTAGACATCTATTTCTTAAATGCATTGAACAAGAATAATTTTTGTAGTGAGGGTTTTTTTTTTTTTGCCCCTTGATAAACATTATTTTGTGGTTGAATGAAGTTTATTCATGGAGAATCTTGTTCCATGTGTGTGTTTGCATATATGTTCAGCCTGAAAACTTATTTGTGACCATTATGAGATGGGAAACTAGTTTCATTTTGTGAAATGTAGTAATGTTTCACACTCATTTGAACTGATATGTCAAACATTTGTCAGCTGTTAACTAGTTTAGGTCTTCCTCCAACGTGCTTGAAGGAAAGAACTGGAAGCCACATGAATGACAAGGAATGTGTCACCAAGTAGTAGTTTGATTCATGTCGTCAACAGTTACAACAGTGTTTTAAGTTGAGCCCGTGTCTGGTGCCTTGGGGGTTTCCCTCCTAGGGAAATACCTGGTGCTTCGGTGTTAGGGACAAGTTGGGAGCACTGATACGCTTTTGGAAAGTGGAAGCAAGAGGATTATGGTGAGAGGTGGGCCAAAGGACTGGACGACCTGCTTGGAGCCTGCACTCAAGGTGCTTCCAGGCAGATCAGTTTCCAAAAGATAACATGTAGAAGTTAGGGAACTGAAAACACTTTCTCTTAGAACTAACCACGCCCAGGTATCCCTTAAAAAGCCTTTATGGACATCTATACACATGCATGCATGCCCTAGTTTAAAAAACCACTGCACTGGAGGATCTCTTGGGTCTCTTCACATTTTATCATTCTGTGATCACTTGTAGGTTATCATATTATGCATTAGAAACCTAAAATCCCTTTGTAATGGGGAAGAAAGAAGGAAACACAGAGATTTCACAAATGAAAATATGCCTCACCCTTTCATATTTTTCTTTTGTATTTACATCAGATTAAACCTCTAAATAATGGTATCCCCCAAATCAGTTACTGTTCTTCTCATGTGTATCCGATTGAAAAACAAACTTGAAAATTGAGTTTTACAGTTTACTTGTAAGTAGATACAGAGCAAATCAGCCCTGTTTCATGCCTCTTGCCTACTGATAAAATTGAATTGACTTCAGCAGAAACACATTAAAATGTAACATGAGAAGAATATAGGAAGAGAGGAGAAGTGGTGTGATAATTACCATAGAGACATTATATCGACCCTGCTATTAGTTTTTCATGTCACTAGCAAAACTGAGAAGCAAGCTTATTAGAGTAAATACAAAGACTTATTCTTATGTGTTACAATTATATTGTTCTAGTTTAAAAGAGAAGCATGACACAGCTACATGGATTCAGTGCAAACCTCTTTAGATAATTAACTCCAGCAGCCACACACCGTTTTCAAAGAACAGGAACATACAGTTTTCACCTGAGGGCTCCAGAAATTTGGCTTCCTCACATCAAGACTATGGTAATAGTCAAATGAACTTATCTACCAGACAGAAACAGACTCTCAGACATAGAGAACAGACTTGTGATTGCTGGGGTGGTGGATTGGGGGAGGTTTGGATTGGGAGTTTGAGGTTAGCAGATGCAAACTATTTTATATAGAATGGATAAGAACAAGGTCCTACTCTATAGAACAGGGAACTATATTCAATATCCTGGGATAAACCATAATGGAAATGAGTATGAAAAATATATATATGTATAACTGAATCACTTTGCTGTACACTCGAAATTAACACAATATTGTAAATCAACTAACTATACTTCAATTTAACAACAACAACAACAAAAACTATAGTGATGGGGATTACTTAATCCATCAACACAGGGTGGCACACTGATCGGTCCTTCCTGGATGTGTTGAGCGACACGATGAGTCTTTCACTGTCCATGTAAATATACAATAACATAACCATGAAACGTGGTAGCAGACTTCTGCTGTCAGACTTGGAGGTTTCGAGGCATAAAGCACTCAGGCAGAATGACTGCTTAATATTCTTGGGTCTTAGTGAGTGTTTTAGGAAGGCTTGATGAGTATTTGTAGAAAGGAAAAAAACAAGAAGGAAAGCAGGAAGAAAAACATATATATATATATTAAAAGAAACTTGGTAGAGCATATAGATATAAATGAGTAGAATCATTCATAATAGAATGCACTCCAAGATTTTTCTAACTCATATCTTGTGTGTATATATGTATATATACATATATATGTGAGTATATGTGTATATGTGTCTATATGTACAAATATGTATACATGTATACACATGTATAGTATATGTATATGTATACATATACTATACACATAAACATACACATAAACATACTATACATACACATGTGTATAGTATATATATACACACACACATACACACAGGATTACAACTAGAATGTGTGAGAGTACAGTGTAAAACTGTAAAGAGCCAAGGAAGGATGGGCTATCTTGTTACTGGGAGCACACACCAGTTCTTGCTTTCGTGAGAGAGGCACAAGATACAACTATCTCCTGGAATGATAGTCAAAGGCCATAGAACCTTCAGTTCAAAATGTGGTTCTCAGAAGTAGACACAACTGAGTTGGTACCCCAGCTTCATCACTTACTATGAGATCTTGGGGAAGATATTTAACTTTTGTGTGCCTCAATTGTCTCATTTGTGCAAAGGGCACAATAAGAGTTCCTAAAGCATCAGGATGTCATGAAAAGTACATGATCTAGTGTGAGTACAATCTTCCTTACTAAAGATTTATGGATGTAACAGTACAGGTCAAGTTTCCTTCAATTCATCTTTACTAAAAGGATCTTTAAGAAATGTCCCAATTGGTCAGGGTGCAGAGTTGTGTGGTAATAAGGATAACACAGGTTTTGAGTATGATAAATCGGAATTTATATCCTAAATCTGCTACTTAAAAGCTATGTGACTCACAGGAAGATCCTTACGCTGTAAGACTCTCAGATTCCTCTCTGTAAAATAGGATGATAGATAATCACTGGCTCACATTTAGGACTGACAACATGCCAGACACTGTTCCAAGAAGTTTACATGAATCAGCTCATTGAATCCTCACAGCAACCCCATGGAATCAATGCAGTATCATTACTTCTCTTAGCTACTAATTGAAGTTGTGGCGATTACCCTAATCTCACAACTGAGAGAATAACTTAGAGCTTTCATGAATGATACTAGAGTTTCAACTTCCTGAGGCCTTGAATCATGTGAAAGGCTTCAGAAAGTCCTTTGCATCTATAAAATGGTAAGTAAACATA
This sequence comes from Cervus canadensis, assembly GCF_019320065.1. Taxonomy (NCBI): domain Eukaryota; kingdom Metazoa; phylum Chordata; class Mammalia; order Artiodactyla; family Cervidae; genus Cervus; species Cervus canadensis. Next base: position 107,839,708 of record NC_057419.1, read on the forward strand.
CGGTGAGTTGAGTCTGGAAGATGACTGTCAGAAACCAAGCCTGCAAAGATCGAGTATGCCTTGAATTGTGTAATAATACTTCTGAAAACCTAGAGCTCCTGGGAACAAGAGTGGGGTTAGGTGTGTGGGAGGGTAGTCTCCTCATTCTAGTGGTAGATGAACACACATGTCTTTTTAAGAGAACTGAGTGGTTCCATGTGCAGCCTTTTGAAGGAGGAGAAATTGAACCATTTGAAATCTATGGAAAGTGTACTGAAATGTACCCTAGAAATCAGACTGCTAGAAGTTCATGTCTTAGGCACTTTCTCTTAAAAAAATTAAACCTATTGACATTCACTTATTAGACTCATAAGGAAAAAAAAGAAACTTTAAAGCTGGTAATATTTCTAAGTTTTGTAGACTTTATATTATTAAGAAAAATGTAAGGAAAAAGAAAAGATTTACATTTCTCCAAACAAAATATAAGGAGAATACACCCATGGTGTGGTGGAACCTTGAATTGATCTCTATATTACTACTAAAGCAGCAGGGAAAAACAATATATTTCTCTGGGTAGAATGTTAGAAATAGGAGTATTTGCTTTTAATATAGTATGTTTTTTCCATGTGAAGATAATTCACATCAGTTTAGGCTAATACATGCTTTAGCATATATTTTAAATAATTTTCTGAGTGGTCCAAGCAGAATATTGTTACGGTGGTTGTTTTATTGTATTCATTTCCAGTTTTTGGAAGAAGAAATTGAGCCTGCAGAGAGGTGAGCTGACCTAGTCACAGAGGTAAGCTAGTATTGATATTTAGTGATATGAGACCTACTTGCATAGAAAGGTAACACGAAACACATTTCCCTATTCAATGTGACTAAATTCATTAACCAAAGATCATGATGTCAGTAATCCCATAGTTGGATTCAGATTAAATATAAACGGATTAAGTTGGCAACAAGAAGGGCCACTTCTAAATGTCATCATTGGATCCATAAAAACATGGTTTATACAGAAATATTTGGGAGTTTTGTAATATATCAATAAAATCAATATACACTGACCATTCAGATGACCAGACTGAGTATGCAAAGGCCCAGTTTTGTTGATACTATTTACTGATTTAACTGTAGGCTATGTTACACCTTGTTATCTGTAGAAGCTAGCTCTGTTCTGCCTCCTCTAATTATCTCCTCCTTACTTAATGTAGATGCATTTTTATTCATTCATTTAACAAATATTTATTCAATGCTTACTATATACTAAGCATTGTCCTATGTTCTGTGGACCCAGTAATGAAAAGACCAACATGGTTCTTTTCCTCACTGAGAACAAAGTTTGATGGAGGAGGCACCTAAAAGGCCTTGTTGATGCATTGGATATGGGAACTAAGGAACAGTAAGGAGTTATGTGGAACTCAGGCTTCTGACTTGGGCAAATGGGTGGGTGGTGCTGCTATTCACTGAGATAAGGTGTACTAGAGGAAGGGTAGATCTTTTACTTGTCGCTTTGGTGTTCTAGCTTGGCAAGGGAAAGAGATAAACTGCATTTTAGATGTGTTGAGCTTTAGAGCCTTCTGGGCCATCCAAGTGGAAACGTCCAATCTGTAGCTGGCTATACAGGCCTATAGCTGTTTAATCTCTCTGAATCCCACTCCCCCTTCTCAAGGACCTTATTCTACTGTTTATCCCCTCTACTGCATTTTAAATTCCTTTTCTATACTTCTCCTTTATCTTCAGTATGAAACATACTTCACATACTTAAAATCAAAGGGACACACATATCCAACCCTGGTCTCTGTCTCCATATACTACCTATATCCCTTCATTAAGTCATTCATTCAGTCAAGAGGTATTGAGCATATACTGAATACTTTCAGGTTACTGGACCTAAAGTAAGCCCTGTCTTTATAGTGCTTCCTACAGGTAGTAAACAGATAACAGTATGTCACATAAGGAAAATTAGAAGGAAGGCAAAGAAAAATACAATAGGAAGACCTAATCTAGACCAAGAAGTCATGAAAACTTGAAGAAAGTGATATTTATGTGAGACCTACATGGTAAGTAAGAGCTGGAAGAGCATGGAGGCTGCTTAAGACTGTAGGAAGATTTGTCAATACTCTAAGGTAGGAAAAACCATAAGCTTTTAGGGGAACTAAATTAGGTCTATAGCAGATGGAATGCAGATATTCATATGGTTAAATCCAACAGAAAGAAGTGAAAGGTAAGATCACAAAAATTCATTTATTTGGAAAGTATTTATCGAGTGGCTCCTATATGCTAAATGTTCTGGGCACTGAGGATTCAGTAGTGACTAAGAAAGAGTCCTTCCCTCATGAAGGTGGTATGCTAGTGAAGAGAGAAAGAAGCTGAAAGGGTAGTATGGGATATCCTGGACAGATCATACAGGGTCTTATGCTTTTGTAATTAACCCTGAAGGCAACGAGAAGACATTATAGCATGTTAAGCAGTGAAATTAAGCAGAGAAGGGGATGACAAAGGATGAGATGTTTGGATGGCATCACTGACTCAAGGGACATGAGTCTGAGCAAGCTCTGGGAGATGGTGAAGAACAGGGAGCTTGGCGTGCTGCAATTCATGAGGTTCCAAAGAGTCAGACATGACTGAGCAACTGAACAACAACAAAGCAGTGAAATTACAGTGTCAGTTATATATGTTTAAGACATCACAATGGCTAAAGTGTGATAAAGATGAATGGATTGGAGGGATCAAAAGTGAAGATAGGAGAGAAGAGAGGAGACTTAATCATCAGTCAGTTCAGTTCAGTCGCTCAGTCACGTCCGACTCTTTGCGACCCCATGAATCGTAGCATGCCAGGCCTGCCTGTCCATCACCAACTCCTGGAGTTTACTCAACCTCATGTCCATCGAGTGGGTGATACCATCCAGCCATCTCATCCCCTGTTGTCCCCTTCTCCTCCAGCCCCCAATCCCTCCCAGCATCAGGGTCTTTTCCAATCAGCCAACTCTTCACATGAGGTGGCCAAAGTACTGGAGTTTCAGCTTCAGCATCAGTCCTTCCAGTGAACACCCAGGACTGATCTCCTTTAGGATAGACTGGTTGGATCTCCTTGCAGTCCAAGGGACTTTCAAGAGTCTTCTCCAACACCATAGTTCAAAAGCATCAATTTTTTGGTGCTCAGCTTTCTTCACAGTCCAACTCTCACATCCATACATGACCACTGGAAAAACCATAGCCTTGACCAGATGGACCTTTGTTGGCAAAGTAATGTCTCTGCTTTTTAATATGCTATCTAGGTTGGTCATAACTTTCCTTCCAAGGAATAAGCGTCTTTTAATTTCATGGCTGCAATCACCATCTGCAGTGATTTTGGAGCCCAAAAAAATAAAGTCTGACACTGTTTCCACTGTCTCCCCATCTATTTCCCATGAAGTGATGGGACCAGAGGCCATGATATTAGTTTTCTGAATGTTAAGCTTTAAGACAACTTTTTCACTCTCCTCTTTCACTTTCATCAAGAGGCTTTTTAGTTCCTCTTCACTGTCTGCCATAAGGGTGGTATCATCTGCATATCTGAGGTTATTGATAGTACTTCCGGCAATCTTGATTCCAGCTTGTGCTTCTTCCAGCCCAGCGTTTCTCATGATGTACTCTGCATATAAGTTAAATAAGCAGGGTGACAATATACAGCCTTGACATACTCCTTTTCCTATTTTGAACCAGTCTGTTGTTCCATGTCCAGTTCTAACTGTTGCTTCCTGACCTGCATACAGGCTTCTCAAGAGGAAGGTCAGGTGGTCTGGTATTCCAATCTCTTTCAGAATTTTCCACAGTTCATTGTGATCCACACAGTCAAAGGCTTTGGCATAGTCAATAAAGCAGAGGTAGATGTTTTTCTGGAACTCTCTTGCTTTTTCGAGAATCCAGCGGATGTTGGCAATCTGACCTCTGGTTCCTCTGTCTTTTCTAAAATTAGCTTGAACACCTGGAATTTAACAATCCACATATTGCTGAAGCCTGGCTTGGAGAGTTTTGAGCATTATTTTACTAGTGTGTGAGATGAGTGCAATTGTGCGGTAGTTTGAACATTCTTTGGGATTGCCTTTCTTAGGGATTGGAGTGAAAAGTGACCTTTTCCAGTCCTGTGGCCACTGCTGAGTTTTCCAAATTTGCTGGCATATTGAGTGCAGCACTTTCACAGCATCATCTTTCAGGATTTGAAATATCTCAACTGGAATTCCATCACCTCCACTAGCTTTGTTCATAGTGATGCTTTCTAAGGCCCACTTGACTTCACATTCCAGGATGTCTGGCTCTAGGTGAGTGATCACACCATGGTGATTGTCTGGGTCATGAAGATCTTTTTGTCCAGTTATTCTGTGTATTCTTGCCACCTCTTCTTAATATCTTCTGCTTCTGTTAGGTCCATACCATTTCTGTCCTTTATTGAACCCATCTTTGCATGAAATGTTCCCTTGATATCTCTAATTTTCTTGAGGAGATCTCTAGTCTTTCCCATTCTGTTGTTTTCCTCTATTTCATTGCACTGATCACTGAGGAAGGCTTTATTATCTCTAATGGCTATTCTTTGGAACTCTGCATTCAAATGGGAATATCCTTTTCTCCTTTGCTTTTCACTTCTCTTCTTTTCACAGCTATTTGTAAGGCCTCCTCAGAGAACCATTTTGCCTTTTTGCATTTCTTTTCCATGGGGATGGCCTTGATCTCTGTCTCCTGTACAATGTCATAAACCTCCATCCATAGTTCATCAGGCACTCTGTCTATCAGATCTAGTCCCTTAAATCTATTTCTCACTCCCACTGTATAGTCATAAGGGATTGGATTTAGGTCATACCTGAATGATCTACTGGTTTTCCCTACTTTCTTCAGTTTAAGTCTGAATTTGGCAATAAGTTCATAATCTGAGCCACAGTCAGCTCCTAGTCTTGTTTTTGCTGAGTGTGTAGAGCTTCTCCATCTTTGGCTGCAAAGAATTTAATCAATCTGATTTCGGTGTTGACCATCTGGTGATGTCCATGTGGAGAGTCTTCTCTTGTGTTGTTGGAAGAAGGTGTTTGCTATGACCAGTGTGTTCTCTTGGCAAAACTCTGTTAGTCTTTGCCCTGCTTCATTCTGTACTCCAAGGCCAAATTTGCCTGTTATTCCAGGTGTTTCTTGACTTCCTACTTTTGCATTCCAGCCCCCTATAATGAAAAGGAAATCTTTTTTGGGTGTTAGATCTAAAAGGTCTTGTAGGTCTTCATAGAACCGTCCAACTTCTGCTTCTTCAACATTACTGGTTGGGGCATAGGCTTGGATTACCATGATATTGAATGGTTTGCCTTGGAAACGAAGAGAAATCATTTTGTCGTTTTTGAGATTGCATCCAAGTACTGCATTTCGGACTCTTTTGTTGACTATGATGGCTACTCCATTTCTTCTAAGGGATTCCTGCCCACAGTAGTAGATATAATGGTCATCTGAGTTAAATTCACCCATTCCAGTCCATTTTAGTTCACTGATTCCTAGAATGTCAACATTCACTCTTGCCATCTCCTGTTTGACCACTTCCAATTTGCCTTGATTCATGGACCTAACATTCCAAGTTCCTATGCAATATTGCTTTTTATAGCATCGGACCTTGCTTCTGTCACCAGTCACATCCACAACTGGATATTGTTTTTGCTTTGGCTCCATCCCTTCATTCTTTCTGGAGTTATTTCTCCACTGATCTCCAGTAGCATATTGGGCACCTACTGACCTTGCGAGTTCCTCTTTCAGTATCCTATCATTTTGCCTTTTCATACTGTCCATGGGGTTCTCAAGGCAAGAATACTGAAGTGGTTTGCTATTCCCTTCTCCAGTAGACCACATTCTGTCAGACTGCTTCACCATGACCCGTCCATCTTGGGTGGCCCCACACGGTATGGCTTAGTTTCATTGAGTTAGACAAGACTGTGGTCCTGTGATCAGATTGGCTAGTTTTCTGTGATTATGGTTTTAGTGTGTCTGCCCTCTGATGCCCTCTCGCAACACCTATTGTCTTACTTGGGTTTCTCTTACCTTGGACCTTGGGTATCTCTTCATGGCTGCTCCAGCAAAGTGCAGCTGTTGCTCCTTACCTTGGATGATGGGTATCTTCTCACGGCCGCCCCTCCTGACCTTGAATGTGGAGTAGCTCCTCTCGGCCCTCCTGTGCCGGCGCAGCCACCGCTCCTTGGAGGTGAGGTTGCTCCTCTCGGCAGCCGCCCCTGACCTCGGACGCGGGGAAGCTCCTCTGTACTGCTCCTGCGCTGTTGCAGCCTGGCACTCTCGGTCGCCACCCCTGCCCTTGGGTGAGGGGTAGCTCCTCACAAAAGAGACCACAATATCCTAGACTAGGAACCAATCAGAATGGAGAGAAGTAGATGAGTAGATAACTTATTTTTGAGGTAGAGTCAGCAAGGCTTTGTAATTATCAGGGTGTAGGGAGAGGAGGTAAAGTAAGGTAAAGATCTGTAGTCACTTCTGTATTTTTGTATTGGGAGCCTGGTGGACATTGGTATGATTACCAAAATCAAGAACACACTAGTGTAAGACCAGAAACTATAAAACTCCTAGAGGAGAACATAGGCAAAACACCCTCTGACATAAATCACAGCAGGATCCTCTATGACCCACCTCCCAGAATATTGGAAATAAAAGCAAAAATAAGCAAATGGGACCTAATGAAAATTAAAAGCTTTTGCACAACAAAGTAAACTATAAGCAAGGTGAAAAGAGCCTTCAGAATGGGATAAGATAATAGCAAATGAAGAAACAGACAAAGGATTAATCTCAAAAATATACAAGCAACTCCTGCAGCTCAATTCCAGAAAAATAAATGACCCAATTAAAAAATGAGCCAAAGAACTAAATAGACATTTCTCCAAAGAAGACATACAGATGGCTAACAAACACATGAAAAGATGCTCAACATCACTCATTATCAGAGAAATGCAAATCAAAACCTCAGTGAGGTACCATTACACGCCCAGCCCGAATGTCTGCTATCCAAAAGTCTACAAGCAATAAATGCTGGAGAGGGTGTGGAGAAAAGGGAACCCTCTTACACTGTTGGTGGGAATGCAAACTAGTACAGCCACTATGGAGAACAGTGTGGAGATTCCTTAAAAACCTGGAAATAGAACTGCCATCTGACCCAGCAATCCCACTCCTGGGCATACACACCGAGGAAACCAGATCTGAAAGAGACATGTGCACCCCAAAGTTCATCGCAACGCTGTTTATAATAGCCAGGACATGGAAGCAACCTAGATGCCCATCAGCAGACGAATGGAAAAGGAAGCTGTGGTACTTATATGCTATGGAATATTACTCAGCCATTAAAAAGAATTCATTTGAATCAGTTCTAATAAGATGGATGAAACTGGAACCCATTATACAGAGTGAAGTAAGCCAGAAAGATACGGACCAATACAGTATACTAACGCGTATATATGGAATTTAAAAAAGATGGTAATGATAACCCTATACGCAAAACAGAAAAAGAGACACAGATGTGCAGAACAGACTTTTAGACTCTGTGGGAGAAGGCGAGGGTGGGATGTTCAGAGAGAACAGCATTGAAACAAGTATACTATCAAGGGTGAAACAGATCACCAGCCCAGGTTGGATGCATGAGACGGGTGCTCAGGGCTGGTGCACTGGGAAGACCCAGAGGGATGGGATGGAGAGGGAGGTGGGAGGGGGGATCGGGATGGGGAACACATGTAAATCCATGGCTGATTCATGTCAATGTATGGCAAAAACCACTACAATATTGCAAAGTAATTAGCCTCCAACGAATAAAAAATAAATGGAAAAAAAAAAAAAAGAACACACGAGAAGGAATAGGTTTGGGGCATAGTTGTGACCAGTTGCAGGCATTATAAGTGTGAGTTATCAAGGAAACAATTAAGCAAAATGTGTCAATAGACAAGTGCACATATCAAAAATGGGACCTTGAAAGCTGTCCTCCGAGTGGTCTCTAGGGAATTTGTAAGCAATAATAAAATTTACTAAAATGGACCTCCTTTTTATTATCACCATGTGCTAGTAATGTCGAGCAATTTCAGAGACAAAGTACTCTCCTTTACTGGAGCTGACTTTTCCTATCGCCTGCCCCACTCCTCCTTCCTTGGTCCACCACTGCGGCTGTGTATGGTTGCCTGTGGAGGAGAGAATAGTCTCAGCTAGAGATTTCTTTGGGATTCGTGTATGTGGGTGGTAAGAAAATCGTGAGAGGACAAGGACAATGCAGGAATCTTAAATATTAAGAAGAGCATAGTGAAGAGCCAGAGCCTTGAGAATGATGATATTTAAGGTTTAACCTACCAAGGAGTACCAAAGAGACTGAGAAATATTTTCTAGAGAGGTGAAGGGAAATATCAGAAATGAGTGATATTATAGAAGTCCAAAGAAGGGAGTGTTTACGGATTGGTCAAAGGTTAGATAAGACAAGGAACAAGAAATGTATAATCTTCTCTACTCAGTGTTAATTGGGCCTTCAACATATGTGTTAGGGGTCACAGTAAAGACTACAACACTTCCTCACCCCTGAGAATTTTACAGGCAAGTAAGAAAAACAAGTTACTCTGCAAAATGAAAAGCAATGTAACAAGTGTTATGAGAAATGCATGTAATATTTTTAATTTTTTTTTTTTTTTTAGAAACTAGATTGGAACTAGAAGAGAAGAATGGGGACGGGGGTTGTGCCAAAGATGTCTTTATGAAAAAGGAGATATTTGTGGTCAATCTTGAAGAATGAAGCAGGCTTCAGCAGATGAGAAGAGAGAATAGGAGATTCATACAAATGTGTAAATTCATGGAGCTATGCAAAAGTGTGCTGTTTTCAGTAAATGAATGCTTGGTATGCATATGAAGAAGTAGCAGGAGACTGAAAATAAGTCAAAATCACCTTGTGAGTTGTCGTGTGCCACACTAAGAATGTTTGAGCATTTTTTAAACTGTATGAAATAAGGACTGAGGTTGTACAATCCATGATGCCAAAGATATTTTATTCACATATTAATATATCAGCTTCTATCTTACCTGCATTACAAAATAATTTGAACTGATTATCATTATTCCATTTTAAAATGAATATTAAAGTCAAAATATGCATATGTATGTATAAAATTCTTGCAATTTCATAAAAAGTTCACTTTCCAAAGCACTCTCAAATTTATCTCACTCCATGAACTCATCAAATACTAAAAATATAACACACACACACACACACACACACACACACAATCTCTGCCTTCTATATGCTTCCACAGATCTCACAAATCTTAGGGCTCATAATTGTTCCTGTTCAGGAACCAGTGACTTTGGTCATGAAATATTGTACATTTTCAAGGACAAAATTGGCCTCATGTGGATACCTGAGAACCTGTTAGAGGCAATATTTGGTACAGCTCATTTACATCCATGTTGTATTCTTTCCAAAAGATGCAGTCTCTCTTCTATCTGAAATATCCCCATTCTTTTTTTTTTTTTTTTTTTTGGAAATATCCCCATTCTAAATTATAACCATGGTGTATCTTCTTTGACTCCAGATTGTTTTTATCCTCTGATGGGTCACAGGAATCTGAGTGAATTTGTCCATCTGCTTTGGGAAGATTTTCCCAGGTTGTAACTTTTGAGTAACTGCTATTAATATAGAAATTGAATTTCTCAGGCCTCTTGCTGATTAGGCTCTCAAACACATTACACATAAATTAGTACATGTTCATCCATCACCAACTATAGTCACTTTTGAATTATCACAATTCCAAGAGCCAATATTATCTATTGACACAAATATCAAAGCCTCAGTCAAGAAAAGACCATTAGTAAACTTTTGATGGTGAGTAAATATGGTCAGTTAATTGATTAGCCTTTCCCTTTCAAAATCTTAGCAAATATCCTTAGTTGACAGTTAAACCTTTAGACAATATAGCTGAAAAATCTTTTCAATGTATATATGTATAGTTCTTCTCTCCTAAAATGGAATGTTTTAGTAACAAATATGGCACAAGTATAAGCATTGCATGTGTATGCTATCACATTCCTCAAATAGTATTGTTACTCTCCTATTATTAGCAAAGGAAATGGAAATCAAAGAACGTCTAGACGTGGATTTCAGTCATTCTAAGTTTACATTGTATGAATGAAGGTAGTATACATGACTACATCTATTTGTGCATCTCCATTGAATCCATTTCAGTTTTTACCAAACATACGGACCCTGACAACATACCCAGGAAACCATATTCAGAAATGTAATGGTAAATGAATGCATGTCCCGTGCTCACTTACCTTTAGATGAGCAGGCCGCAGAGAATCTCAGAGGACTGGCAGTCTCTTATCAAGCAGTTTACAAGGTTAATTGCTGACTTAAATGTAGATACATAGATAAATTAGTACAATCCACATTCAAATAGTGGGAGACATGTCTCCATGTGTCTCTCATTCACTAAGTTGTTTGATGGAGCAACATTAACATCTTTGTTCCAGACTCTTCTCAAGGATGTCTGTGTAGCAATCTGCCTTGAAGATAGAGACAGTGTCTCCCTCTAGGGCAGAGAACAGGTATGCTTTCTTAGCAGGACAATGAAAATAATGCTGTTGTCTGGGGCAAATATTAGCAGCATTTTTATAAAATTATTTAAGCACAGGTTTCCTCAGTTGGGGCCCAGACCTTCTGTCTGGATACCATCCATCTGGGCCATTGTGTATCATCCCCATGGGACTTGGGATGGGCAAGAAGAACTAAAGCAAGTATGAAGCTCGTTCTGCCTGCTCTTCAGTTTATAATAAGTCCTTTGTTTCTGACCCAGGAATCTTATGTCTTCTGTTGATATATATGAAATTGTGGCAGGCTAACTTTTATCTTTTAAGCATGATAAAAACCCAGGCACTTCACAGTTCTTAACAACATTAATAAACAACTCAAGTTAATGTTCTAATGACCATAGGGTATCACAAATTAAAATTGTGTGCAAATTAACAGACCAGGACAATGGTGAATGAAGAGTCAGTCAAAATATTAGCAACATCTTAGATGCCTTTAAGTACAAGCTTATTAATGTTAAACTCATTATCAAACACTTGCATCTTAATCAACAATAAAGATCATGAAATACACAAAGAAATGTAAATTCTTCATGTAAGAGGGTCATGGTGTTTTATTAGAGGGTAAGCGGCTTGGGCTTGCACTCTCTAAAAGAACTGACATGCATTGGTTACAAGCACTGATGTGGCTATGTGTGCATAATGCCATTTAAATAACAAGCTAGAATGGAAATGTTATTAAACAAGTAATCTGATGTCACATTAATAAAGCACAGTGATATGATTGAAAATAACCTTTAAAAAAGGAAGCAATTTCAGATAAAACTTAATTTTGTGTAAAAGCCAGTAAGTTTAAATTCTGTGACAAGTTGTAGAGAATTTACCACTGAATATGCTGATTATGAAAGCTAATAGTATCAGATGTTTACAAGTGGCATGATTATAAATAATTATTTTCTCACTCTTGCTTAATTCAATGTTAACATTTTTTTTCTGGATATCTTTGTGGTTAACTTGCTAATTGTAACATTACCTAGACTTGTGTGTTTCTGTTGACCATTCAGAAATCTTGGCAGAGGCTGTGTTGTATATCTTTGTGTTTCTCAGTGTTCTTTTGCATGTAGTAAGGGCTCAGAAATGCAACAAGGATATGGTGCAGTGTTTTCAACTTCCACTGCTTCTAGAAAAAGAAGATGACTAACTTCCTTTTTTAAAAAACAACAGCAAACATATTTCTCAGTATAGGCGCTTCTGTGATACTGCTTTAAACCATCCCCAATGAAATTCAAAAGCCATTTATTAGAAAGCTGCTCTGTTTTTATGTTTATGATGTCTTTTATTCTGGGTAGAGCTTTACTATTTAAAAAAATCAATACTCAGGCAAGTAACAGCCTCATGCCTTTATTAACCTTTTGTTCAACTTTTCTCCTCTAATTAAACCATTTTCCAAATGATAATCTGTTTTATAGTAACTGTAATTTGGAAGAAAATTTTTCTTGTGATCCTTGCTTTGTGTTGTATATAGTAAAAAGCTACACGTAGCTTACAAATATAATATTTACAAAGCAGGAATATACAACTTCAGCATTCTAATGGTTTCCTATATGTAAATTAATTTAGGATTCATCACATTTGTTGCTCTCATCAGAGTTTTCACCTCCTCCACATGTCTCTGTGAGTTGAATGATATGATATAGATACCATGTTATTTGTGAACTCTGGACACACTAAGTATTAGTGGAACCAATGACAAGAAATGCCATGTCCACTTGGATATAAGTTCCACCATGGCAATGACCTTCTCGTGGTTTCTCTATCCTTATAGCCCAGAATAATTCAATAGAATGGGTATTCAATAAATAGTTGTTTAAATAAATAAATTAATTGTGTCATGAGTTTGATATGTCTAAAAAGAAGGAAAGGAAGTATTTTATGGAAGAATTGGTCTATGAGTCTAGCATTTGTACTTGTCACACTCCATCACCTTTCCTCTTTTATTATATCTGTGAGTTGTATCATTCCAAATAATTATCTACTTACTTGTCTATTATCTCTCTCTCCTACTAGTTTATAAATTCCATGAGTAAAGGTACCATGTATGTCTTGTGTAGAGGTATATTCTGGGCACCTCAAATAATGCCTAGCATATAGTCGATCCAGTATATATCTGTTAAATGAGATAGTAAATTTTAGTATGAACTTGGTACATCTATAAGTTGTAAGACAAAAAACAAATGCATGAAAAATCCAATTGTTGGCATGGTGAGAGAGGCCCTCTAGAAGGACATGTGCATCTATTCAGTGTTTGAGGTCAGGTTATGTAAGTCCATTTTTATAATGAGCTGGAACCTGCTTATGAATCTCTAATATTTATAGGAATTGAAGATTTCTAGAGAATGCCTAATAATCTTGGTTTCCAAAGAAGTTAATTTAGTCTTCAAGTCAGAGAGGGATACCTGGGATTGATGTATCCTAGCATTAAGAGACATTTAAAATGGAATGAGATATAATCTGATCAATAGCATTACATTTATATAGTCATTTTATTATTAGTGGTAGTAATAATAGTAGTTGTAGTAGTGATAGTGAAAGGTTGTTGCCGAACCACGCAAAGACGCTGGGATTCTTCAGGACAAGGTAAGGATGCTTGGAGCTCTAGTTCTTTGTTCTCCTAGTGAACGCGTTTTCTGCTGTACTTTACTAACTCTACGGTGTGCTTGTGTGAATGAATAATACGCCCTGTGCAAAGCAAGTGAGGAGCCTTGCTCTGCAGTTCCACGTTGACCACATGTGTCTTATGGCAGAAACCTGTCAGGGGTTTATACCGACCTGCCAATGCCAAGAGGCACCCAATGTCTCCTTCAGGGACCGACCAGAAATGGGCAAAGTGTGTGGACCAAACTCTCCTTTCTTGGTCAAACTTTTCAGTCTCTTTGACCATTTTATAACTCCTTGGAATTAGAAGTACTAACCTAATTTTTCGGATCATAGACTTTCAAGGGACTTGTGATCTATGCTGTTACTGCGTACTATGCCTTAGGTCCCAAACTTGGATTGGTAGTCAAGTAGTGCCTAGCCTTGCTAGGCATGGAAAGTTTGGAAGCTAGATGGAGCTCTAGCTGCAAGAGCATCTCTGAGGTTAAAGGTTACTCAGATTGGAACTACAATGGATTATTTTTTTTCTTCCCTTTGGTAATGCTGGCTCTTAGTGGACCAGAGGAGACTCTTATACTGGTGTGGTGATGCTTAGGAGGCTCTTATATTGGTGTGGTGATGCTTGGATGGAACATAAAACATTTCAGTTTTATGTTCATATCGGTCTTATTGTGGTCAGGAATATACTCAGGGTCAGGGTCATGCATCAGGTGATGAGAATGTTTCCCCCAGCAGTCTTAGCCTGGGAGGCATTCTGGAAGGTTACTCTGATTGCACCCCAGGTGGCATCAGAGGCAAGCAAGGTTTTAATGGTGAGGAGTTGGACGTCAGTCAGGGATGCCATCAGGTCTACCCCTGGTGCATCTCCATCCCATCTTGGTGGTAGAACCGGGAGGGACGAGTATGTCACCTGCATCAGTAAGGGACAGACTAAGTCCCACCAGGAAAGAAAAGCTTTGGTGTAAAGTCTGTCTACACCCCCATCTAGAGCAGGGAGGGATGCCTCTGGTAGAAAGAGGGTGCTGGTCACTTTTTTTTTCTCTCTTACAGATGGGAGCTAACAATTCCAGCCTCACTCCTTTGAACTGTATCCTGAAAAAACTGGGGTAGATTTGATCCCCAGGGCTTAAGGAAGACATACCTGGTCTTCCTATGTGATACTGCATGGCCATGGTATCCGTTGGAGGATGGTGAATGGTGGCCGGTTGGAGGGTCTCTTAAGTATAATACTGTTTTACAATTAGACTGATTCTGTATAAAACAAGGAAAATGGGTAGAAGTAGCATATGTGTTGCCCTTTTTCTCTCTGCAAAATATGCCATACTTATGTCCTAAGGGTATAGATTTGGGTGTGACACCTTCAGCTCCCTCCTGTCCTCCTACTTTGCTAGATGGGATGGAGGACAGGAGACAAAGAGATAAAGAAAATCAGGTTTCTCCAATCTATCCCTGGGATCATATGCACAGAGCAGCCAGAGAGGCTGAGGAACAGACACACAAGCTTTTGCCTCTTCATGAAGCACCCACTGGGAGAAATAATCAGTCTATGAGGGTTAATAAGCCTTTTTCTTATCAAGAAATACAAAAAATTAAGGAGGATCTGGGAGACTATTTAGAGGACCCAGAAAAATATATTAAAGCTTTAAAGGTGTTACTCTGCTTTATGACCTTACTTGGAAGGATGTGATGTATATCTTGGGACAAACGCTGACTCCTGACTCAAAGACTTGAGTTTTGGGAAAAGCGGTTGCTTATGGAGATGAATGGTTTGGTAATGAATCAGTAGGGAAGAGGGAGGACGAGATAACTGCCCCCCCTACTGGGAATCAGGCAGTCCCAACTACAGAACCAAACTGGGACTACAATACAGCTAAAGGAAGATGGGATCAGAGTCATTTTGTCAGATGTATTCTTGAAGGACTCAGGCAGGCGCGTGCTAAGCCTTTAAACTATGGCAAATTGGCAGACATATAACAGGAGGAGAAGGAAGCTCCTGGTAAATTCCTAGATAGACTGAGAGAAGCCCTTCGCAGATTCACTGAGATTGATCCTGAAAGCGAAGAGGGAAAAGTGATCTTAAAGGATAGATTTCTCACTCAGTCGGCTCCAGGTATCTGCCGTAAGCTATTAAAATGGGCGTATGGGCCAAATCAGTCTTTAGATACTCTGTTACAACTGGCTCAGACAGTCTATTATGGTAGGGAATATGAAGAAAGGAAAGGCAGAAAAGGACAAAGGAACAGGCAGAAGCCCTCACAATGGCTATGAAAACCGTTCTTAAACAGCCTGAGGAAAATGCCCAGAGGGATCCAGGTGAAAAGGGATGGGCTTGCTATTACTATGGAAAGGACGGGCGCCTCAAGTGGGATTGCCCTCAGGCATCTAAGCCGCCCCCGGCTCCATGTCTGGTCTGCAAAGGACCACACTGGAAGAGAGACTGCCCCCAGAGGCGTAGGTTTCAGGAGTCGGACTCTCAAGACAATCAGGACTGAAGGTGCCGGGGGGTCCCCACACAAGCTCTCATCCTAATTACACCTGAGGAACCCTGGGTATTAATAACTGTGGGGGGCCAATCCATCGATTTCCTTTTAGATACTGGGGCAACTTACTCCATGCTAACTGAAGCCCCTGATCCACTTTCTTCCCGATCCGCTCCCATAATGGGACTGTCTGGATGAGCCAAAACATATTACTTCAGTGTTTCTGTCAGTTGTGACTGGGATTCAATGCTATTTTCACACTAGTTTCTGATTGTGCCCGAGTCTCCCTCACCCCTTTTGGGGAGGGATATACTGAGCAAGGTCCTTGCCTCTGTTTTCATGAATATGGAGCCTTTCTTTTCTCTCCCTTTAATTGAACAAAATGTAAATCCTAGAGTATGGGCTGATGGAAAATCTGTGCGTTGAGCACAAAATGCTATTCCTGTAGTTGTTAAGCTCAAAGACCCACACTTATTTCCACATAAGAAGCAGTATCCACTGAAACCTGAGGTTAAGGAAGGGTTAAAACCCATTATTGAGAATTTAAAGGAGCAGGGACTATTAATTCCCTGTAACAGTCCATGCAACACTCCTATTTTGGGTATAAAGAAATCAAATGGTAAATGGAGACTAGTTCAAGATTTACAAATAATAAATGAGGCTGTAGTTCCTTTACACCCCGTGGTGCCTAATCCTTATACTCTATTGTCTGAAATTCCTGAACGAGCCAAATATTTCTCAGTAATTGATTTGAAAGATGCCTTCTATTCAGTGCCTTTGTCAGAGGAAAGTCAATTTCTATTTGCTTTTGAGAACCCTATGCAGCCAACTTCTCAGTTAACCTGGACAGTTTTACCCCAGGGATTTCGTGACAGTCCTCACTTATTTGGACAAAGTTTGTCACGGGATCTACAAAACTTTAATAGCTCCGAAGTGGTGGTGCTACACTATGTAGATGATATTTTGCTCTGTGCTGAGACAGAGGAAGCTTGTTCACGAACCTCAGAAAACTTCTTAAACTTTCTGGCAGGCTGCGGTTACAAGGCATCAAGAGAAAAGGCTCAGCTTTGTCAGCAATCTGTTAGATATCTGGGCCTAATCATATCAGAAGGGACTAGGGCCATAGGCCCCGAGAGAATTAAACCTATACTAAACCATCCCCTACTTATAACTTTAAGACAATTGAGAGGATTTTTGGGAATCACAGGCTACTGTTGCATTTGGGTTCCCAGTTATGGGGAACTTGTCCAGCCTTTATATAAACTTATAGCTGAAACTCAGCAGGCCCAAACTGACAAACTGGTTTGGTTTCCAGGTGCTCAAAAGGCTTTTAAGGTTCTTCAGACTGCTCTCCTGCAAGCTCCCGCTCTGAGCTTGCCCACAGGGTCAGACTTTAATTTGTTTGTCACTGAAAGAAAAGGTGTGGCCTTGGGAGTTTTGACACAACCCGGAGGGCCTCACCAGCAACCTATTGCTTATCTAAGCAGAGAATTAGATGTAATTTCACGTGGGTGGCCCCACTGCCTAAGAGTAATTGGCGCAGCAGCTTTATAGCACATAAAGCTTTAAAAATAATTAATGGATGAAACCTTATGTACTGACTTCTCATGATGTGAGCGGAATCTTAAATTCTAAGGTTAATATTTGGATGACAGATAGTAGGCTTCTTAAATATCAGTCATTGTTGTTAGAAGGATTGGTAACTAAGCTTAAAGTTTGTGGAAATTTAAATCCTGCCACTTTCCTTCCTGAGAAGGAAAATGAAACACCTGATCACGATTGTTCCCAGTTCCTAACTTGAAACTATGCAGCTCGGGAAGATCTAATGGATACCCCATTAGACAATCCTGACATGGAAATATTTACAGATGGCAGTTCTTTTGTTCGGGATGGAAAGCGTAAAGCAGGTTATGCTGAACGGTGACTGCTGAACAGGTTTTAGAAGCAAAATCTCTCCTCCAGGGAACCAGTGCTCAGTTAACGGAGCTTGTGGCTCTGACCCGAGCTCTAGAGTTAAGCAAAGGACAGCTACACTGATTCTAAGTATGCTTATTTGACTTTACATGCTCATGCTGCAATATGGAAAGAAATGCAGTTTAAAACAGCAACAGGAGAACGTATTAAACATTTCAGAGAGACTGAGAGATGTTTAACTGCTATTTATTGTCCTAAAGAAGTAGCTGTTATGCATTGCAAAGGACACAACAGAGATGGGAGTTAAGTAGCTGAAGGTAATCAGCTTGCTGACTGTCAAGCCAGAAAAGCAGCACTTTACCAAACCCCTTCACTACAGATGCCTTTGATCTGGACGGGTCCTGTGGAACAGGAAAAATCACAATATTAGAAAGATATGAGAAAAGAGGAGCAAAGATTAGTGATAAAGGATGGTTACAGTCTGAGGATGGACGATTAATAATTCCTGAAAGTGCTCAATGGAAAATCCTTAAGGGTTTACACCAGAATTTTCATTTGGGTGCAAAGAGTACTTACCAGATGGCTGCTCGTTTTTTTGAAGGTAAAAATGTAATGAAAACTTTTACTGGATGGATTGAGGCTTTTCCATGTCATAAAGATTTTAATCCATGAAATTATCCCCAGGTTTGGACTGCCATAGAGCCTTCAGAGTGACAATGGCTCTGCCTTTAAAGCTGCTGTAACTCAGGGGGTGTCTAAAGCTCTAGGAATAGAATATCACTTACACTGTTCCTGGAGACCCCAATCCTCAGGGAAGGTTGAAAAAGCTAATGACATTGTCAAAAGACATCTGCGCAAATTAACTCAAGAGACACAGGACAATTGGATTAAAGTCATAACCATAGCTTTAATGAGGGCTCGAACTGCCCCCAAAAAGGAGGGACTGTCCCCCTTTGAGTGTGTTTATGGAAGGCCTTTCTTACACACAGACATTGTTATAGACCCTGAAGCCTTGGAATTAACTAATTATGTAACTCAGCTCTCAGCTTTTCAACAGGCATTAACAGAACTCTGGGAGATGACTCCTGACCCAGCTCTTTGAGCCAGGAATCGAGGTCCTCATAGAAGCATTGGGGTCTGGGGGCCCATCCCTTAAGCCCCTCTGGGAAGGCCCTTACCAGGTTTTTCTTTCTTCTCCCACAGCTGTCAAAGTGCCAGGAATTGATTCATGGGTACCTCACACTCAAGTTAAGAGGTGGCATCCTGACCAGAACTAAGGAACTTCATTTTATGTCTTTACTTACTATGCTCTGACTGTACTTTTCAGATGGGCCTGATAATCTATGTGAGCCTACTTCTCCTGACTCCAAAGATCCTGAGTCTGCTGTTTGATCCTCAAGACAATGCCTTCCTGTCCTGGGCTCACTCCTACACAGCATTTCACAATCAGCCTAACTGCTGGGTCTGTGGAGTGCTCCCCTCTTCATCAATGGAAGGCTTCCCATGGTGGACGTCTCCACTTCAAGGAAAAGACTTTCTCTAAGTCTGCGAATACCTTCGACAACAATCATATGCGATGCCTCTTCTTCATCTGATATCTAACAACCCTAAAATGGACTGGTGCAACATATGGTACTTTAACTATGGACATAATGTGACTTTTAGTTTTGATTATACATTGTCTCGGTTCAACGACTATTTTGCTACACATAAGGCAAATAGGTCTAGATCTAATGGTTTTTTACCTGACGTTTATCAAATATGGGATGAGGTTATATGGTTAACTCCTGAAAAAGGACGTCTAATATCTACTGCCCCTATATGTTGGGAACAAATAGAGCCATCCCCAGAAGTTAGTCAACAACTTAATTATAGTGATTGGAAACACTTGGGATTTTTGCCTTAGGAAATATGCAATGTAATCATTCCCGTGTTTTCCAACCCCAATTCAGGTCTTCCCTTTGTCTGGCCAGACACTGATTGGGACTGTATATCTCAGTCATGCTGGCTTGCTCCAAACAGGACTTATTGGATATGTGGCTCTTACCTATGGGCATGGCTTCCCTCCTGTTGGATAGGGAGATGCACCCTAGGTCTAACCTTTACTCATGGCTTTATATTTTCCGAGCTTCCAGAAAAGCCTGCTAATTTACCCCACCTTAAAACTTGGTGGGCAAGGTCTGTATTTCACTGGTATGATTATTTGGCTGCAGTGTTTGTTCCCTCTTTGGGAACTACAGATGTTATGCTACGAGTGGATGCTTTGACTAATTTTACTCAACAGGCATTACAAGATTCTCAAAAAGTGATTTCAGCTCTTAATGCTGAACAAGCACAAATTAGCAAAGGTGGTTTTACAAAACAGATTAGCTTTAGATATTCTGACAGCTGCTCAAGGAGGAACTTGTGCCATTATTCATACCCAGTGCTGTACTTATATACCTGATATGAGCACTAATGTTACTCATTTTACTGAACACATGACCAACATGATTGGGGCTATGGATACTCCTGAAACCTCAATTGCCTCACTTTGGGAGAGGTTAACTTGTTCCCCATGGTGAAAAGCTGTCTTAATTACAATAATTCTGATTGTTCTATTTTTGCTGTTTGCTCCCTGCTTCTGTAATTGTGTAATTGGATTTGTTTCTAATCGCATGAAGGCTTTTAAGTTACAGATGGTTGTCCGAGCTCCTATGAGTGCCACAGCCTCCTCCAACTATTACTTGGGACCCCTGGATCAGAGACCCTCAATATGAAGGTTAGGAGAATATGTTGCCTTAACAACGTAGGGACCACGCCCTTAAACAGCAGGAAGTAGTTGTGGAAAGAAAATGACGTCCCTTTCCTTTGGCAACATAATTCTCATAAAAGAAAAGGGGGGAATGAGAGAGTCAATTCCTAGGCAGATTGATAAGAAGTCTAGGGGTCCCCAAGGAGAGAGGGGTCTGGAATTCTCAAGGAGGAAGAAAGGACAAACTTTTTTTCCTCTACATTCCTTAGGATTATATAACAATAATATGTACTGCTTGAGAACAGTGTCTGGAAAAAAACCTTGTAGTTAATCCTGCTATCTTAAGGTGTAAATTATGGAGTAGGTCTAGTGAGGTCTTTGCAACCTCCAGACATTCTTTTGATCCACTGTAATAACTAATTAGAGAGTATATAATTTCATTGCTAACACTAGCAAGCGGGTACTCTTTCTGCCCCCTTCTGATGCCTATGTCAGAAACTTTCTCTCTCTCCTTTATACTTTAATAAAACTTTATTACACAAAAGCTCTGAGTGATCAAGCATCGTCTCTGGCCCCAGATTGAATTCTTCTCCTCCAGAGGCCAAGAATCCTGGCGTCTTTGTGTGGTTAAGCAACAACCTTTCAACAGTGTCTGGCATATGGCAGGCACCAAAAATAATTGTCAAATGAATGAAAGTACCGTCATATTTGGATTGGCTATCCCTCTTATTCTGAGATGTCTTCAGAACAAAAAACAGAAAACTTTCCAGTGCTCCCAAAATTACCAAGTTAGATATACAGTGATTGGAACACCAGGATAAACTGAGAGGAGCCATAGAGCTAATCTGTTCTATTTTCCAACAGATATCAATTTTTTTTATACATAGATTTGACCTTGCACACAGAACAAAGGCTCACAAACATGTTTCACATTTTCATTACTCAGTTTCTATTTCATTGAAAAATATGTTAGGTATTGGCTGCAGGTGGGGTTTTAAAAGGGAGCAGTAAGCTAGAGGAAGGATATCACAGTCTAGGAAAACAATGGTATTTTAGCCAGAATTGTTCAATTTATATGTGGCTGAAAAACATTTACCAAACTCATAATAATAAAACAGAATGCCAATTTAGGAATCCACATGTATATATTTGGCTCAAGAACAGGATCCAATTATCTGCACAGAGGTTTCCCTGCTAATATGCAAGGAGATAACTTTGTAGATACAATCACAATGAGGCTTATGGGGAGAAGCACACTTTTCTATAACAGTAACATTTATTCTGTTCCTGTCTTCCACCTAATTACTTGTCAGGTCACGTCAATTTCACTGCTGAAATGTATGTTGAATTTTTTATTTCCATTTTTTCCTATTTCCTTAATTCATCATGTTTTCCCCTGAACTGAAACAATGCCATTCTAACTGCTTTCTCTATCTTCAGTATCTTTCCTATCTTTAGTTTCATTCTTTTTAAATCCACCCTCCACTACAGTCTAAAGGATCTCTCTGGTAATCAAGTCTGATTGTATCATGCCACACTAGCTCTCATAAGCAATATCTTCAGTGACTCTTTACTGTATTCTAGGAAGAAACAACGGAGAAGGCAATGGCACCCCACTCCAGTACTCTTGCCTGGAAAATCCCATGGACAGAGCAGCCTGGTAGGCTGCAGTCCATGGGGTCGCTAAGAGTCGGACACGACTGAGCGACTTCACTTTCACTTTTCACTTTCATGCATTGGAGAAGGAAATGGCAACCCACTCCAGTGTTCTTGCCTGGAGAATCCCAGGGATGGCGGAGTCTGGTGGGCTGCCTTTTTTGGGGTCGCACAGAGTCGGACACGACTGAAGCGACTTAGCAGCAGCAGCAGCAGGAAGAAACAAAATACACACACACACCTGCGCACGCACAGGCACATACTCTTAAGCAGGACAACCCATCAGCCTTTATAATTAACCCCAATCTATATTTCCATCTGCTCCTAGTGTCCCCAGATAACCTATGCTCCCATAAGGATTGCCTTAACATTTGCCAGTTCTACACTGTGCCAAGTCTTCTTTTGTCTGCTTATGATGTTCCTGCATCATGGAATATCTTTCTGCATTTCACCTATAAAAAAACTTTTCACCAAGACTAAAGCCAAACATCACTTCCTCTGTGAATCTTTCCTTGATCCACTTACTTGAAATTATTAATGCTCTCATTTTCACAATGCATATGTTATTAAAATTATTTTTCACTTTGTACAGTATCTTATTGTTTGATTATACCTGCTTTCGTTATTATATTAGCATCTTTAGAGCATCTTCCTCACCTTTGTATCTTCCTTACCTACCTTTGCATGACATGTGTCATAGTCTGCTCTTGGGCTTCTATAACAAAATATCTTAAACTGGGAGGTTTAAATAACACATTTATTTCTCATTTATTTCTCTGGACTATGAAACATGTAAGATCAAGATGCTAGCATATTTGGTTTCTTGTGAGAGTCCATTTTCTGGCTTGCAGATGGCCATCTTCTCCCTGTGTCCTCACATAGAGGAGAGATAAAAAGCTCTGGAATCTTTTCCTTTTCTTATAAGGGTAATAATACCATCATCGGGTCCTACCCTCATGCCCTCATCTAAACCTAATTATCTCCCACTTCCTAATACCATCACATTGAGAGTTGGGGCTTCACCATATCAATTTTGGGAGGACACACGAATTCCATACATAACACCTATCCACTTGTCCTTTATTGTCTAGTACAGTGTTGATACAGTGTTGAGTATGTCACAGTCTTGGAAGCTTGAAATTCAACCTTTCAGATAACCAACTGCTCTCAGGTTTCTGACTGGTTGACCAGCAGTTCCCACTACTAAACCCTGAATCCACCAGGAGACTAACATAGAAAGTCCTCCTTTCCTCTAGGCTGCTCTCAGTCAGTGATGACTGACTTTGCCTCAAGGACTCTCCACTGGCCTTGCTGAACCCTCTTAGGACTGCTCTGTAAGTCTAAGACACATCCATGCAACCTTCCTTTTTTCCTTATCTTCTTCATAAGGGTTAGACCTTTGTGTTGTCTGATGGTTCTTCCAGTATTCCCTCCCCATTTTCCCTCACAATACCCCTAAAGTTATTTTTATGTGTAATTTTTTTAGTATGTGTAATATAAAATTATTTTATACTAATTTTTATTTTATGTGTAATATCCTTAATATCTGCTATTCAGAAGACCTTGAATAACATTGTATGTTTGAACAAGTCAAGGAATGGTGCACATTGTCTCCTATCTCCCAGAAGACTTGGTGCTACTCTGTGGCCATTCAAAGTCATTATATGATCATCAATCTAGACCTTTCTACCTTTTCAGTATACTCTTATGTAATGACCTGGCAGCCTCTGGCATTATTGATCCTTTATTATTGACAAAGATCATATATGGGTCTAGGACAAGGGACTAGTCACTTATTCACTTTTGTATTTATTTTGAAACAGGTAGCTGAGTAGATAAGATTTGTAGTGAACTGGTAAGTGACATTATCAAAAATTATAACCTTGCTTTTTGCTTATGTAAAACTTATTTCAAAATATTTCATATCTCTCCTGACTTTGTGCTTGTTTTCAGCTACACTTTTTGCAGAGAAAACTCAAAAGACATAAAAATAACATCAGAAGAAGACCAATATAGTGGCTATAGCACTGAGCTTGTCACCATATTTCTATTATTACCTGTCAGTTGAATATTGGCAGTGTGACCAGCAAAACAGAAAGAATATTCCAAGCAATCTCTAGATGTAGCTACACATCAGACACATTTAAGAAAGCAGGGGAACATTTGTAATAATCGTGGAAATGTTTTTGAATGCTGATCTGTCAGCAAGAAGACAGATGACAAGTTCAACTCCTAGCTTTTAAATTACACTAATATGGGCTGTACCCTCTTCCCCTCTTTTTGCTTCTGTTTTTTGACCTTAGATGCAGAACTCCATGTTAATCATAATCCCCAGGACAAGATACTCTTTCATTATTGATTTGTGTAAGTTTACTGTCTTATTCTATCATTTTGTTCTGGTTCCTGCCCCATTGTCATAATGTTTCTAATATATGTCCTTGGATATGTATGTCCCTTTGCAACATTATATTCCCCAGTGGCTCAGTGGTAAAGAATTCTGCCTGAAATGCAGGAGCCGCAGGAGACACAGGTTCGATCCCTGGGTCAGGAAGATCCCCTGGAGAAGGGCAAGGCAACTCACTCCAGTATTCTTGCCTGAAGAATCTCAAGGACAGAGGAGCCTGGCAGGCTATAGTCCATGGGATCGCAAAGAATTGGACACAACTAAAGTTGCTTAGCATGCAAGTATGCATATGTATTTCATAATGGTTAAGAGTGAAAAATACGGAGACAGATTGCTTCAGTTGAAATCCTGGGTCTTTCACTAAATAGCTACATAACCTTGTAAAAAAATGCTTCACCTATTTGCTCTTCACTTTTCTAGTATTATTGTGTGGATTTAATGAACATAATGATGCCCTTGGGAAAACACCAGGCACACAGTAAGTCCTCAATAAATGCTTGCTTTTCTTCTGTGTAAGCATGAATTTTTAAATGATATGAACAATAGTCCTATAGGTGACACTGTATTTCTTATTATTGTCACTTAACACTATATTTGTATAATTTACCCATGGTGTAGCATGAACATCTAATTTAACTGTTTGGCTTTATAGAGTATGTCATCATATTCATCTGTAATCTATTATATACATAATGGACACCTAAGTTGCCTCTATCTGATACCATAAACAAAAACAATTCTAATATATCCACTGAGATTAAATTCTGCTGCAAGTAACAGAAACCAAATAGTGGTTCAATTTTTATCCTGTATAATATAAAGTCTGTAGGTAGTTGGCTTCATCCTTTGTGTTTGCTACACATACACATATACATGTACACACACAGATATGTATGTTGTGTATAAGAATACATGCATATATTCTTTTATAAGTTTAAAACTTATACTTTAGGTATGTATTTTATAAACAGCGTATGGCTGAATTTTTAAATGCAACTTAAAATATTTTGTCTTTTACCCAGGAATGTGTTCTATTAGCATTTGTTTGAGTGCTTAAGTGCTTTTATTACTACTTGTCCCTTCTTTTTATATTGTGATGGCTTGAGAGTTTCTTAAGCTTCATTTTCCCCACCATTGCAACTTTTGGAAGTCACACAGTCTACTTATACACTTTTAAAAATTGTCCTTTATATATTAACAACTTATTGACCAGAGAGATATATTAATATATCTTTTGTAACCCAAACATTATTGAGCAGAGATGTTTCAATATTCACCACATAAAAAATCACTGGCCACATGCATTAGTTTCTGCAAAAAATCCCCTGGTCAATAATGTTTTGATATTAATATGTAAATTTTAAAGTTCATAAGAATTACTGCTTTATTATGAAAAAACTAGATCTGTAGAACACTATAATCACAAGCTTCCTTTCTTTTCTTTTTTGCTTTATTTTCTGGTGCTTATTTTCTTTTTTTATTGTTTTCTTATACTTTCATTCTATATTTTAATTTTTCAAAGTAATATTATTTACTTTGAATACAAATAATATTCAAAAATATTATAAAATAACATTTATTTTATAAAATAGTTATAAATAGTTAATAAAATAGTAAAATAAAATAAATAGTAAAATAAATAAATAAAATAGTAAAAATAAATAGTTAATAAAATAAACTAAATATAAAAGAGATACTAATAGACATGGGAGAAATTGACAGGAAAAGAAGAATAATAGGAGACTTTTAATACCACACTCTCATCAGTGGACAGATCTTGTAGACAGAGAATTAATAAAGTAACAAAGATATTAAATGATACCATAGAACTGTTAGGCTTAATTGATATTTCCAGGACATTACATCCAAAAACTAACCCCCACAAAATGCACATTCATTTCAAGTGCACATGAAACATTCTCTAAGACTGACCATATACTAGGGCACAAAACAAGGCTCAACAAATTAAAGAGTATAGAAATTATTTCAAGCATCTTTTCTGACCACAAAGGCATGAACCCATAAATTAACCACCAAAAAGGTAATGGAAAAAAAAAAGATTTTATGGAGACTAAGCAACATGCTGTGATAAAACTAATCAGCCAGTGATGAAAAAAAAGAGGAAATTAAAAGTTACATTGAGACAAATGACAATGGAAACACAACCATACAAAATCTATGAGATGCAGCAAAAACAATTAGAGGGAGGTTCATAGCAATATAGGCCTTCCTCAAAAAAAAGCTCCCCCCCCCAAAAAAAAAAAAAACAAAACTCAAACTAACCTATCACTTAAAGGAATTAGAAAAAGAAGAACAAACAAACAAACAAATAAAAACTGAAGGTCAGCAGAAGGAAGGAAATAATAAAGATCAGGGAGGAAATAAATAAAAATTAAAAAACGGCAGGAAAGCCAAGATCTGATTCTTTGAAAGAATAAGCAAGTTTGACAAACCTCTGGACAGGTTCACCAAAAGAAAAGAGAACAGAAAAAAAATAATAATAATAAATTAAAAAGGAGATATAACAATTGATACCACAGAAACACAAAGAACCATAAAGCAATACTGTGAACAATTATATGCCAACAAAATTGACAACCTAGAAGGAAAAGACAAATTTCTAGAAACATACAGCCCACCAAAACTAAATCAAGAAGCAAATAATAATTTGAACAGACAGACCACTGGAAGTGAAATAGAATCTGTAATTTAAAAATTTTCTACAAACATAAGTCCAGGATCAGATGGCTTCACAGGTGAATTTTACCAATAATACAAAGAACTTATATCAATCCTTTTCTAATTCTTCCAAGAAGTTGAAGAGGAGGAAACACTCTCAACGACATTCTATTAAGCCACCATCATCTTGATACCAAAACCAGACAGTGACACCACCAAAAAGGAAATTAAAGGACAATATCTTTGATGAATACAGATGACAAAATTATCCACAAAATATTAGCAAACTGAATCCAACAACATATAAAAAAGATCATACAGCATGACCAAGTGGGATTCATCCCAAGTTCACAAGGATGGTTCAACATATGCAAATCAATCAATGTGATATACTGCATAAATAAAAGGCAAAAACCATATCATCATCTCAATAGATGCAGAAAAATCATTTGAAAAAATTTCAACATCCATTCATGATTAATACTCTTAACAAAGTGGGTATAGAGGGAACATATCTCAAAATAGTAGAAGATACATTTATGACAAATCCATTGCTGGTATAATACTCAATGGTGAAAAGTTGAAAGTTTTCCCTCTAAAATCTGGAACAAGACAAGGATGCCTACTCTCAACACTTTTTTTCAACGTAATATTGGAAGTTTTATCTAGAGTAATCAGGCAAGAAAAAGTAATAAGAGGTGTACAAATGGCAAGTGAAGTGGTAAAATTGTCATATGCAGGTGATATGTTACTACATACAGAAAACCTTAAAGATTCCACACAAAAACCACTAGAAATGATAAATTCAGCAAGGTAGCAGGATATAAGATTGACTTACAGAAATTGGTTGAAGTTCTTTACACCAACAATAAAATATCAGAAAGTGAATGTAAAAAAACAATACCTGTTAAAATCGCTTCCAAAAAAATAAAATACTTAGGAATAAACCTTACCAAGGAGGTGAAAGACTTATATGCTGAGAATTATAACACATTAAAAAAAGAAATTGAAGATGATTCAAAAGAATGAAAAGACATCCTATGCTCTTGGATTACAAGAATATTCTTAAAATGC
Organism: Cervus canadensis; assembly: GCF_019320065.1. NCBI lineage: Eukaryota > Metazoa > Chordata > Mammalia > Artiodactyla > Cervidae > Cervus > Cervus canadensis. Next base: position 107,867,846 of record NC_057419.1, read on the forward strand.
CCATAATACCCAAGGCAATCTACAGATTTAACGAGAACCCTATCAGATTACCAACGCCCTTTTTTACAGAGCTAGAATAATCCTAAAATTCATATAGAACCATAAAAGACCCAGAATTGCCAAAGCAAGCTTGAAGAAAAATAACAAAGCAGGAGTCATTGTCCTCCCAGATTTCAGATAGTACTAAAAAGCTACAGTAATCATAACCATGTGGTATTGGCACAAAATCAGACACACGGATCAATGGAACAGATTAGAGAGCCTAGAAATAAATTCACACACCTACAGTCAATTAATCTATGACAAAGGAGGCAAGAATATACAATGGGAGAAAGACAGTCTGTTCAACAAGTTCTGTTGGGAAAGCTGGCAGCTGCATGTAAATCAATAAAGTTTGAACACACCCTCTCACCATACACATAAATCAACTCAAAATGACTTAAAGACTTAAACATACAAAATTCCTAGAAGAGAACACAGGCAAAACATTCTCTGACATAAATTGTACCAATGTTTTCTTAGGTCATTCTCCCAGTTCAGTTCAGTTCAGTTGCTCAGTCGTGTCCGACTCTTTGCGACCCCATGAACTGCAGCACACCAGGCCTCCCTGTCCATCACCAACTCCCGGAGTTTACTCAAACTCATGTCCATCGACTTGGTGATGCCATCCAGCCATCTCATCCTCTGTCGTCCCCTTCTCCTCCTGCTCCCAATCCCTCCAAGCATCAGGGTCTTTTCCAATGAGTCAACTCTTCACATGAGGTGGCCAAAGTATTGGAGTTTCAGCTTCAGCGTCAGTCCTTCCAACGAACACCCAGGACTGATCTCCTTTAGGATGGGCTGGTTGGATCTCCTCGCAGTCCAAGGAGTCTTCTCCAACACCACAGTTCAAAAGCATCAATTTTTCAGCGCTCAGCTTTCCTCACAGTCCAACTCCCATATCCATACATGACCACTGGAAAAACCATAGCCTTGATTAGGTGGACTTTTGTTGGCAAAGTAATGTCTCTGCTTTTTAATATACTGTCTAGGTTGGTCATAACTTTCCTTCCAAGGAGTAAGTGTCTTTTAATTTCATGGCTGCAATCACCATCTGCAGTGATTTTGGAGCCCAAAAAAATAAAGTCTGACACTGTTTCGCCATCTATTTCCCATGAAGTGATGGGACCAGATGCCATGATCTTAGTTTTCTGAATGTTGAGCTTTAAGCCAACTTTTTCACTCTCCTCTTTCCCTTTCATCAAGAGGCTTTTTAGTTCCTCTTCATTGTCTGCCATAAGGGTGGTGTAATCTGCATATCTGAGGTTATTGATATTTCTCCTGGCAATCTTGATTCCAGCTTGTGCTTCTTCCAGCCCAGCGTTTCTCATGATGTACTTTTCATATAAGTGAAATAAGCAGGGTGACAATATACAGCCTTGATGTACTCCTTTTCCTATTTGGAACCGATAGTGATAAAAACAAAATAAACACATGGGATATAATTAAACTTACAAGCTTTTGCATAACAAAGGAAACCATAAGCAAAATGAAAATACAACCTATAGAATGGGAGAAAATATTTGTAAATGATGCAGCCAACAAGGGCTTAATTTCCAAAGTATACAAACAGCTCATACAACTCAACAACAAATAAACAACTCAATGGAAAAATGGGCACAAGACCTAAATAGACAGTTCTCCAAAGAAGACATAGAGATGGACAACAGACACATGAAAAGAGGCTCAATATCATTAATTACTAGATAAATGCAAATCACAACTACCATGAGATACTACCTCACACTGGTCAGAATGTGCGTGCGTGATTTTCCTTTGCATGCAAGTTGCTTTAGTCATGTCTGACTCTGTTCAGTTCTATGGACTATAGCCTGCTAAGCTCCTCTGCCCATGACATTCTCCAGGCAAGAATATTGGAGTGGGTTGCCATGCCCTTCTCCAGGGGATCTTCCCAACCCAGGGATTGAACTCAGATCTCCTGCACTGCAGGCAGATTCTTTACTATCTTAGCAAATGCTGGAGAGGGTATGGAGAAAAAAGAACCTTCCTACACTGTTAGTGGGAATGTAAACTGACACAGCCACTGTGGGAAACGATATGGAGGTTCCTCAGAAAACTAAGATTTGGGGTCCAGCAGTTTAGTTCAGTCACTCAGTCATGTCTGACTTTTTGCGACCCCGTGGACTGCAGCATGTCAGGCCTCCCTGTCCATCACCAACTCCCAGAGTTTACTAAAACTCATGTCCATTGAGTTGGTGATGCCATTCAACCATCTCATCCTCTGTTGTCCCCTTCTTCTCCCACCTTTACTTTTTCCCAGCATCAGGGTCTTTTCCAATGAGTTGGCTCTTTGCTTCAGGTGGGCAAAGTATTGGAGTTTCAGCTTCAACATCAGTCCTTCCAATAAATATTCAGGATTGATTTCCTTTAGGATGGACTGGTTGGATCTCCTTGCAGTCCAAGGGACTCTCAAGAGTCTTCTCCAACACCACAGTTCAAAAGCATCAATTCTTCGGCACTCAGCTTTCTTTTACAGTCCAACTCTCACATCCATACATGACTACTGGAAAAACCATAGCTTTGACTAGATGGACCTTTGTTGGCAAAATAATGTCTCTGCTTTTTAATATACTGTCTAGGTTGGTCATAACTTTTCTTCCCAGGAATAAGCGTCTTTTAATTTCATGGCTGCAATCACCATCTGCAGTGATTTTGGAGCCCAAAATAATAAAGTCTGTCACTCTTTCTGTTGTTTCCCTGTCTATTTCCCATGAAATGATGGGACCAGATGCCATGATCTTAGTTTTCTGAATGTTGAGTTTTAAGCCAACTTCTTCACTCTCCTCTTTCACTGTCATCAAGAGACTCTTCAGTTCTTTGCTTTCTGTCATAACAGTGGTGTCATCTGCATATCTGAGTTTGTTGATATTTCTCCTGGCACTCTTGATTCCAGCTTGTGCTTTATCCCATCCAACATTTCTCATGATATACTCTGCATATAAGTTAAATAAGCAGGGTGACAATATACAGCCTTGTCATGTTCCTTTCCTGATTTGGAACCAGTCTCTTATTCCATGTCCAGTTCTACCTATTGTTTCTTGACCTGCATACAGATTTCTCAGGAGGCAGGTCAGGTTGTCTGGTATTCCCATCTCTTTAGAATTTCCCACAGTTTGTTGTGATCCACACAGCCAAAGGCTTTGGCATAGTCAATACAGCAGAAATTGATGTTTTCCTGGAATCCCCTTGCTTTTTCAATGATCCAACAGATGATGGCAATTTGATCTTTGGTTCCTCTGTCTTTACTAAAGCCAGCTTGAACATCTGGAATTTCACGGTTCACATAATGCTGAAGCCTGAGTTGGAGAATTTTGAGCATTACTTTGCTAGTGTGTGAGATGAGTTCAATTGTGTAGTAGTTTGAACATTCTTTGGCATTGCCTTTCTTTGGGATTGGAATGAAAACTGACCTTTTCCAGTCCTGTGGCCACTGCTGAGTTTTCCAAATTTGCTGACATATTGAGTGCAGCACTTTCACATCATCATTGTTTAGGATTTGAAATAGCTCAATTGGAATTCCATCACCTCCACTAGCTTTGTTCATAGTGATGCTTCCTAAGGCCCACTTGACTTCTCATTCTTGGGTATCTGGCTCTAGGTGAGAGATCACACATCGTGATTATCTGGGTCATGAAGATCTATTTTGTATAGTTCTTCTGTGTATTTTTGCCACCTCTTCTTAATATCTTTTGCTTCTGTTAGGTCCATATCATTTCTGTCCTTTATTGAGCCCATCTTTGCATGAAAATTTCCCTTGGTATCTCTAATTTTCTTGAAGACATCTCTAATAGTGTTTTCTATTGTATTGTTTTCCTCTATTTCTTTGCATTGATCACTGAGGAAGGCTTTCTTATCTCTCCTTGCTATTCTTTGTAACTCTGCATTCAAATGGGTATATCTTTCCTTTGCTCCTTTGCCTTTCACTTCTCTTCTTTTCATAGCTGTTTGTAAGACCTCCTCAGACAACCATTTTGCCTTTTTGCATTTATTTTTCTTAGGGATCGTCTTGATCACTGCCTCTTGTACAGTGTCAGAAGCCTCCGTCCATAGTTCTTCAGGCAGTAGTGGAACACTACTCAACTGTAAAAAAGAATTTATATATATATATATATATATATATATATTATATATATATATATATATATATTTGTGTAACCGAGCCATTTTGCTGTCCAGTGTGTGTGTGTGTGTGCATATACTTAGTTGTGTTGTACTCTTTGCAGCCCCATGGACTGTAGGCCACCAGGCTCCTCTGTCCATGGAATCTTCCAGGCAAGAATTACTGGAATGGGTTGCCATTTCCTTCTCCAGGGGATCTTCCTGACTCAGGGATCAAAACCATATTTTGTGTCTCCTGCATTGACAGATTCTTTACCATTATTGCCACCAGTAATTAACACAGCACTATTTCAGTAAAAAAATAAAAAAAAAAACAGTGTTATTGCTTTAGGCAGTCATTGTAGCTTGAAATTTACCTACACATTTAATAATTTTTTTGTTCAATTACTTTTTTCCACTTCAGTTTCTTTCTTCCGTACCTTCCACTGGAAACACCAAATTTTATTTTGCTGGTTTAAAAATTATAGATTATTTTTTAAAATTTTAGTGGTTACTCCTAACTTATTAACATACATACTAGTATTTTTCTTGTAAACATACTAAACATATTTATAGTTATGTATACCTGCTGACCTTGGCATGCTCTCATTTTCCTCTAAACCCAGAATCTAGCCAAAATGTCATGTACATGAGAGGGTCTTAATATTCGTTGGAATCATGTTTAAATGGTAGAAGTAACATTTGTGTAACATCTCTCCTAGATTCTGAGTAAGTGCTTGGCAAATTAAAATTTTGTCTAAAATTTTTGTCTAGAATGAGACAACATAATACCTCCTCCAGGGGATCATCCCAACCCAGTAATCGGACACAGGTCTTCCACACTGTGGGCAGATTCTTTACTATCTGAGTCACTAGGGAAGCCCTAAGTCTCCTAGAGTCTGAGTAAGTGCTTGGCAGATTGAATCAGTGCAGTTTAGAATGAGACAACATAATGATAAAGGGAGAATTTGCCAAGTACTTATTAGGAATTCTAATATCCTTGCAACTTGATCCAGGTGATGTCTTCCAAAGACATAAAACATAAAACATCCTCAATATCCCTATCTTTATGGCACAATTATCAGCTTTCTAACTGTTTTGTATTGGATACTACATGGTCAAAGAAGCCAAATGAGTCAAGTACATCATGATTACAGACACAGGTCCTGTCTTACATGGCAGAGGGGAGAAACCCACCTCCTATGGAATGCAATCCATGCATTTCACTCACGTAATGAAGTTCAGCTGAATTTTTCTTGGAACATCATTGAAAAGACTGGATTAGATAGTACCAGCGGAGAGCATAAAAGTTCCCTGTGAGAACTTTCCCCAAACTTTCCCTATTTCCTTTAACTTCCCATTAATCTCACGATTAATAAGATAAACTTCCCTTATCTCATCCTCAGAAAATCTGGACTGAGATTCAAGGATATTTGGATTCCTTCCTTTTTTTTTTTTTTTCCTCTATCTCCCTCCCTCTCTTTTGGACTTTAACATCTTCAGTCTTTAATCAATGCCTTCCCTGATGGCTCAGAGGGTAAAGTGTCTGCCTGCAATGTGGGAGACCTGGGTTCAATCCCTGGGTTGGGAAGATCCCCTGGAGAAGGAAATGGCAACCCACTCCAGTACTCTTGCCTGGAAAATCCCATGGATGAAGAAGCCTGGTAGGCTACAGTCCATGGGATTGCTAAGAGTCAGACATGACTGAGCAACTTCACTTTCACTTTCATACCTATACCACAGAAAGACTAAGATAAATAAGTCATATTCAGCTATGGAAAGCACTTTCTGAGCCCTGAAAGATTGATTTCTACCCCTCTATGATCCTTTGTTGATTTCAGTCATGGACACAGTCAGAGTGAACAGACATGTGTCCCATAGCCCAGCAGCAAGGGAATTGGCAAAGCAAGAGACTTCTCCTTGGGAGACTGCCTACCCCTGTGACCAAAGGGGCATTCAAGTGCCCTGCTGTGCCCTTCCTTCTTTTCACACTCCAGAGGAGTATGTGCTCCCATTTTCCTTACGTCTCAGTGCTTTTTTACATGACAACAGGACAAGTACCCCCACAATGTTTTCTTATAATTCTAGATACAGAATCATCATCATCAATCCTAATCTGTATATGTGGATGATCAAGCTCATAAAGTCAAAGTTAACAAAATATACATTTAAAAAATATCAAGCTAAGTAACTTGCTGAAGGCCCAAACTCATCACCAAACCCAGGCACATGCAACTGCAGAGTCCTTGGTCTCAACTCAGAGATATCTACTCCTGATCACTGAATCTCTTCTTCTGACAAGTGGCATTTTAGGAACCAACTTGTGGTAGACATTTTTAGTGTAAGCGTGTCAAATGAATTTTCTACTTAATGTTTGTGTAAGATTTCTTATAAATGGCCCCATTATTTTAGGTCCTGTAGACGGTCCCATTATTTTAGGTATCTCACACCCCACTGAAAGATAACGAAGAAGTTGATTTCAGCAAATATATGTAAAAAATTAGTTCATTATGTGTCTGTCAGCTACAACAAATTATCCACAGACTATAGCCTGATTCAGATTGAAAGTCCAGTTTGGGTGCCACAATCATGTTGCTACTTAGAAATAATATTCCAGTGTATTTCGTCATATGCCTTCTTGCCATTTTCCATAGAAGGGAGTCATTTCACAGAAACTGTACCCATTAGTACACACAGATTATGATACATTCTGAGTCTGGTTTGGCTTCCTTTCATGTTGGTGCCTCCAGGATTGCATATTTTTAGAAAATCTGTGGTGTTGGGAGTCATTCTAGAATGTTCCTTCTCCCTTACCTTCCATATCAAATCTAGTAGTTTTTACTTTCTAAACTCCTAATTCATCCTTTCGTGTACATCCTGGTCCTCATCATCTCTCTTCTGGAACACCAAAACCACTGCCTAGATGGTCTCAGGGTTTCCAGGATTATTACCTCTTCAGTTTGAATTCCACCCACCAATCAGAAGATATTTTGAAAACCAGAGCCGATCTAATCTATCTTATGCTTAAAAGTCATCAATTTTTCATAGCAAGTTAACAAAATTCCTGAGCATGGAATACAAGTCTTTTAAAATATGTCCCTGTACCTTCATCTATTTCATTCCTTCTTTACACTAACTGTATGGAATGCCATCCTCAACTTTTCTCCCCAAGAGACTCCTGGAATTTAAGCATTTTCTTTTTTAAATATTCTCTGATAGCCCAAGTTGAACTGATTACTTGCTATATTTCATCTGTCACCATAACTTATAGTAAACACTCTACTGAATATCATTTATTTATTAGATCAATATGAACTGTGGCCTCCAGTTTATCTTCTGTATAGTTTGTCTCTAGTGTACTTGAGCTTCTTGAGGGCAAAGTGTATTTTATTGGCCTATTTACCTATAGTTATGCATAGAACTTTGTATTTAGCTAAATTAGCTAACCATTAGTTAGCTAACTAATTTAGTAAATTAGCTAACCATTAGTAATGCTTATTGAATTTAAATTGAAAGATAGTATAACACAGAATTTAGAATAAAATATGACCTGACTATAGTGAAACCAATGAAACCATCTCTAGGAACTACTGAAACACTCTCACATCTTTAATTTCTCTTTTCCTCTTTATTGTCACTGCTACTTTCCCAATTTAAATGCTTATCTCTCATTTGTGTTATTGAACCTGGATACTGATGTCCTCCATCCAGTTTTTCCACTCCTCCCCAAACCATCCTGCACACTATCAGAGTAATCTTACCAAAACAACTTGCTGATTATGTCAGTATCTGGCTTTCACACAATTAGTAACTTTTCAATAGCCTTTGGATGAAGTCCAAACTTCTTAGCTTGATATATATATGTCCCTTCAAAACTTGGCCACAGTAGTACATATTCCATAATCTCCTGTAACTCCTCCAAATATACAAACTCTTTCATGTGGTGAGAATATGGAGGTGTAAATAGATATATACCCTGTGAAGAATTGAAGAATCTGTCTGTTGTACATAGAGTAAAATTAATGCTGAAATATTCCAAAGTATAGGATATATATATATTCCAATGTAGCTCAAAATTTATGATTATTAATTTCATGCATCAATCAATGATCTAATGTATATTATATCTTATAGACAGAGTACCATCTCAGGAAACCAGTTATGTGGTTGCTGTTGGATGGGATCAAACTTTCATCTGTAAATGGACAGTTTCATCATAAACATTGCACATCCTAAAACATTTCTGCCTTTTACTCTTAAAACTTGAATAAAATGATAAATGTTGTCAATGAAATTGTACCCATTGATTTATTCAACACATATTTGTCAGTTACTATATGGCAGGTATTCAGTTAGGTTTTGTGATAAAGCATAAAAATCTAAAATGGTCTCTGCCTTCTTAGAACCTGTAATCTGGAGTGTAGCGTAAAAATCATGAACATACATTATTAAATAATATGTATAAAAATGTTTATGAAGGAAAAGTCCAGGGTGTTGTGAATATATATAACATCTCTGAGTCTCAATTTCCTCATTTGCAAATATTCAGAGTACATTTCACATAATACCAACTGCTATTCATAAAAACCACTTCTCTCCATTTACTGTTCACAAATAGTTTCACATCATTCATACATTGATTCTTGCAACAAATATTTATTGAAAGTCTACTCTGAACCAGGAACTATCCTAAGCACAGTGAATATAATGGTAAAGCCTAACTATATGAATTAATCATACAAGTATGATGAGCACTATGAAAAAGACAGTCCCAACCAACATAGAATACGTAGTATTTTAAAGGATGATGTTGAGTAGAAAGGGCAGTCACCCAATAGTGTGATAATTTAACATTATCTACTTTAATGATGAGAGGTTTAAAAATACTTACCAGTAAGAATTTTTTTTCTTTCATTAATATGTAGGCACTGTGTGATTCCCTGGAAATCCTATATATTCTTTAATTTGTTTCCCAATTAAAACTCCCATTCCATATGTTTAGAGAACTCAGGGATAAAATTTGATAGAAAACAATTTCATCAGATTAAACTGTGGTGTAAATAAATCAATTGTCAGCCCTTCCGGTGATAATTGTATTTTAAAATGGTTATTTATACTTTTATATATAAATTTGTATATCTCCAATCACGATAGATTTGGCTAGGGGCATTTTGGAAGTCAGGAGACTCCATAAGAACCCCCAAACCTTTCCGGAAGACAACTGCCATTACTGCTGACACAGGAGGGCAGTGCTTTAAAAGAGGGAAATAAATGTAAAATAAATTAACATTATATATTTATTTTTAAAAGTTATTCCCAGAGTATCCTAGGTTCACCTGTTAGTCAATATGTATCATCATAGTGGTGTACAACTGGAATTTATGACATTGAAGAATATTGTAAGATCCACAAAGAATAATGACCTTGAAGCATTTCATGATCCACAAAGAAAAATGCAGTTATAATCCCCAGACATTATTCAGTTACTTTGGAACAATTTTCAACAATGGTGGCTGAGATACAATTGGGTTTTAGAGTAACATTCAGCTAACCAAAGGGGGAAAAAAAAAAAAAGTCAAACACCTGATTTCCCCAAGCAGCCTAGATAATCGGGGTTTTATGGTACATTAACATAAACATCAGACAATTACTCCCCCCCCCATCTGTTTCCCCATTCTAAAACCCCAGCAAAAGTCTTTGTGTAGCTCTTAAGAATGTTCCTTGAATTTTATCCCATTTCAGTGGTTCTTATCTAATTTATCTTTGCTGATATTGTTGTCTTAAATGGTGATCTTATGTGCCAAGTGTTTTTTTTTTTTTTTATTTCAGTTGTGTCAGTTTCTTTATTCAGTTTAAAAAGTGCAACTGTTCACATCAGAACTGATAATATCAGGTTAGCAATTAAAATATTGGTGTTCTTTAACATTCAATGTTATTCATCCATTTTCGATTATTTTTAAAACTCAACATATTACTTGTATGAGTAAGTCTTCCATTTTCAATACTAAAGATAGTATTGTACAGTGTTCAGTACTAAAGATTGAACTATTAAGAACTAAAGAACAGTATTCAATAAATTAACAATTTACTATGCCTCACATTTTATCAGCAAATCTGATCAGCTGTGTATCTGCCAAGGAGATGCTGGGTTATGAAAACAGCAACAGCAGCTGTTGAAGCAATAGTACTTTTTTTTTATTTTTCTCTAGTATATACTGAATAGCTGATTTTCTCTTCAAAGGCAAAAACTGGACGAGAGAAATACAAGAACCGAATGAGAAAAAAATGATGGTTTTCTATGTGACATCTTTCATTTCTGTCTTGGCATACTTTCTTATTATTTAATAATGATCATATAATTGTGGATATTACTAATGTAGGTACCCTTTTGATCTGAGTTACTTCCAGAGCATAAAGGTTTTTAGAGTTTTAGACAGTTCTTAATATCAATTTGAGTACCTGGAAGCCTAACATATAAAGCTTATATTTTCTATGTCAAGGCAAACTATTTTAAGAAGTTATTTTAAAGTAGAGTATGTTTAATTTCTAGCTACTGGTATACTAATAATCAAAATTAAACTAATGGCCTACCTTTTGAGCTTTTAATATCTTTTATCCCATTGGAAGATTTTTTTGACAATTGGAAAGGATTGCAAAGATGGGACTTATGAAAACTATTATTTTTGTTAACCAAAAAATATTCATACATAATACAGTCTTTTTTTCAGCTTGATATTTTTTAATATTAAAAATGATATCATATTTCCTTTTGTTCCCTGACATGCATGCGTATAGTTATCCCCCCAAAAGTGTTTAGCACTTATCCTTTGCAAAGCATTGCAGATAAAACAGATTAATGAGACATAGGCCCTACCTTCAGGAAAAGTATAGTAAAGCAGCCTAGAACAGTGAATTCAAACAGACCTGGAGCTTGAACTTAGATCACATTACTCATTAGATGAGTGACCTTGGATAATTAAAGTCTAGGATGAGCCTGTCTGTCCATCCGTAAAACATAAATAATATTTCCCTCCTCTGAATGGCGGTAAAAATTAAAACTAGATCATAGTTATGAAGCACAACTCTTCCACACAATAAGTGCTCAGTAAATAGAGCTATTTGATATTGTTGTTGTTCTCCTCTTCTTCTTACTTCCCATCCTGCTCCTATAGCAGAGGAAAAACAGGGAAGCCAGAGAATGGGAAATAAGGAGGGATCAGGCATAACCTTTCCAAGGAAGTGGTCTATTAAAAATGTGTAGAATTTGAAGATACGAACTCTGTAGCAAAGGATATTTCAGATAGAAGAAGCATCGTGCAAAAATGTCTGCAGTTACTGATTCAAATTTTGCTCAGAAAAATCAATGTGACTGAGCTTTGCTATTGTTTTCTTTGTCTCTATTTCATTTAATTCTTCTCTAATCTGCAGTACTGTTTACAATAGCCAAGACATAGAAGCAACCTAAAATGCCCATTGATAGAGAGGTGGGTAAAGAAGATGTGATACATATACACAATGAAATATTCAGTTCAGTTCAGTCGCTCAGCCATGTCTGACTCTTTGCAACCCCATGGACCACAGCACACCATGCCTTCCTGTCCATCACCAACTCCTGGAGTTTATTTACCCAAACTCATGTCCATTGAGTCAGTGATGCCATCCAACCATCTCATCCTTTGTCGTCCCCTTCTCCTCCTGCCTTCAATCTTTCTCAGCATCAGGGTCTTTTTAAATGAGTCAACTCTTTGCATCAGGTGGCCAAAGTATTGGAGTTTCAGCTTCAACATCTGTCCTTCCAATGAACACTCAGGACTGATCCCAGCATGGACTGGTTGGATCTCCTTGCAGTCCAAGGGACTCTCAAGGGTCTTCTCCAACACCACAGTTCAAAAGCATCAATTCTTCGGCACTCAGCTTTCTTTATAGTCCAACTCTCACATCCATACATGACTACTGGAAAAACGATAGCCTTGAGTAGATGGACCTTTGTTGGCAAGTAATGTCTTTGCTTTTTAATATGCTGTCTAGGTTAGTCATAACTTCCCTTCCAAGGAGTAAGCATCTTTTAATTTCACGGCTGCAGTCACCATCTGCAGTGATTTTGGAGCCCCAAAAAATAGTCAGCCACTGTTTCCATTATTTCCCCATCTATTTGCCATGAAGTGATGGGACCAGATGCCATGATCTTAGTTTTCTGAATGCTGAGCCAACTTTAAGCCAACTTTTTCAGTCTCCTCTTTCACTTTCATCAAGAGGCTCTTTCGTTCTTTTTTACTTTCTGCCATAAGGGTGGTGCTATCTGCCTATCTGAGGTTATTGATATTTCTCCTGGCAATCTTGATTCCAGCTTGTGCTTCATCCAGCCCAGCTTTTTTCATGATGTACTCTGCATAAGTTAAATGAGCAGGTGACAATATGCAGCCCTGACGTACTCCTTTTCCTATTTGGAACCAGTCTGTTGTTCCATGTCCAATTCTAACTGTTGCTCCCTGACCTCTATACAGATTTCTCAAGAGGCAAGTCAGGTGGTCTGGTATCCCCATCTCTTTCAGAATTTTTCACAGTTCATTGTGATCCACACAGTCAAAGGCTTTGGCATATTACTCAGCCATTAAAACGAATGAAATAATGCCATTTGCAGCATCATAGGGGGACCAAGAGATTGTCAGGATGAATGAAGGGAGTCAGAGAAGGACAAATATCATATGTCATCCGTTATAAATGAAATATAAAGAGAAATGATACACATAATCTTACAGAACAGAAAAACTCAGAGACTTAAAGAATAAAATGAAGTGTATTGTGGGAGGAAGGGAGAGTCAGGGAGTTGGGGATAGACATGTACACGCTGCTATACTTAAAATGGATAACCAACGAGGACCTACTGTATCACATAGGAATCTCTGCTCAATGTTACATGGCAGCCTGGATGGGAGGGGAGTTTGGGGGAGAATGGATACACATATATGTATGGCTGGGTCCCTTTGCTGTTCACCTGAAACTATCACAACACTGTTAATTGGCTATACCCCAATACAAAATTTAAAAAAATTAAATCAACATGAATTCCATCTATAAATCCCAAATATAATTTCAGTGGCAACAATTCTGTGTGTTTTCCTGGAGAGGAAATTTTCTGAAGATATTTCTGTTCTCCTTTGATTCTAGGTTGAGGCACTCAGGAGAGCAGAACCAGTTAAGTAGAACCAGCAAAGACCTCTTTTCCCACAGTCATTAGTTCACTTTCTGGGAAAGAGGGTCTCCATATTTGCCAGGGACTGAATGATCAATCAGATTTTGCTGTCTTAGACTGTGGAAAAATGTATAAATTTTCCAAACATCAATTGCTGATTCCACTATGTGCCTTCAAACATATTTAAGAATGAAGATTATATAATTGTATCTCTGAGCATCAGTGCTAATGTACGAGTTCTATGTTTCCCCCCGTTCTAATCTTGAGAGCACTAAAAGGGATTTTATGGTTGACATAACTATTTCTTTGAAGAATGAAATTCATTTGGCCCCAACACCTTGCCAACATCAAAGAGCTTGGTCCACATGGTTCCTTCATTGTGAACATAACATGATTCATTTGTTTTCCCCATCCTTCTTTCTGGTTTTTCCCTATTGCTGAAATGGGATGTGCATGTTCCTTTATAAATTCATGATCTTTCTTTACAATATATTATATCAGTAAGCACTAGTTAAACTATTGGTTTCAAGTGTCTATAGAAGTGCATGAAATATAAAATATTTAATAATGATGATAAACTGCACTGTCTTTTGTCACAGTGATTACATAATTGAGGCCATGCATTTCAGACACAAGAAGAATATTATGATAGTGATACACAAAATAATGCACATTGTTTTTAAAATGGGTAACGCTGAGGTAGGAAAATTGAATTGGAAGATGAAACAAACATAGCCAACTACCTGAATGGACCACGTATATACTTTCTTTCTCAAGTCACTTTTACCAGAGGAATATCTTTTCTCCTCAGTTTTATCACACATACACCACATATACACATTTGCATTTTACTGTTTCCCCAACCCTCATCTGTTCTACAGAGAGAAATGTTCCAATTCTCACTGTTCATTGAGAATTGAAGTAAATTTCACTTCAGGTCTCTTTAAGGGGATAAAATGCCTTTTTTTTTCTTTTCCCTCATAGAGATTAAACTACTGGGTTTATAAACTTGGAATCCATTGTCAACTTTCGGCCCAATGCATAATGCTTTGCTCCTTTTTTTAAAACCCAGTTCAAGTGCCTCAAATGGTTTCTGTGACTCTGAGTAGAGCTTTGCAGAAGTGAGCTGAGCTCCACATTAAAATCTGGATATTTGATAATTGTGGTTGTTTTACCATTTCAATATAACCCTATTACCTATTAGACATTCTAAATATTGAACTGACTTTGTCTTTTCTTTCTATAGTTATATATTAACCATAAAGAAATAGCCAAATGGTAATATTGCACACCCATTTAACTGTCAGCCAAATGTAAAGATTCTGCAATGTGAGTGAGAATTTTTGTAATAAAACATTGCAGAAAATTTAAGTCTAATTGTATTCATTGTGACCTTTATGTAGAAAGTAGTATATTTTATTCATATTAATACTTTACTAATAATAACATTTACTTTGGGTTTATGAGATGTTAGGCAGTATGCAAAGTGCTTTACATGTTTTATTACCACTCTTCAATGACACTTCTTATATATGTATATACAAAATTATTTCTGGAGTTTATATTTTTCCCACTGGTTCACTTAATTATGCATGTGCTATATCACACACTTTTAGTGGTTTTCCCTCTTTAATATCTTCATTATGGTAGAGCAAGCTTTCCCAACTCATATATTTTCTTCACAATTATATCAGTCATTCTTACCACTCTTACTGTATTCAAACTCAGCTTCTTAAATTCCATTAAATCCTGTCTGGAATTTTCTTATAAGAGCATTATATTGAAGATCATTTTTGAGGGAATTAACATCAGTGTGATATTGAGACTTCCACACAAACATGCTAAGATCCTTATTTTTAAGGTCAATTTTAATTTTCAGGGTGCCTTTTTTCCTAAGACTTTATTTTTTTAGAGCAGTTTTAGGTTTACAACACAACTGAGAAAGAGGTACCTCTTTCTCATCTACTCCCTACCCCCCACACCTGCATAGCCTCTGCTAGAATAGTACTCTTCTTTTTTAAACCAAGGATGATCTTTTTTAAACCAAAATCACTTAAAGTCTATAATTTACCTTAGGGTTCACTTTTAGTGCTTTACATTCTATGGAGTTTGGAAGGTCAAATTATATGTCCTTCAAAAACAAGTTGTGCAACTTTCTCCCTCAAGGTATTGTACATATTTTTCTATATTTAATCCTAAGTAGTCTGTTTTTTTTTTTGTTTCTGCTGCTACTACTGTGAATGGACAATTTTTAACAATAATTTCTAAATTGTAGTTGAAGTATATGGAAATGACAAAGTAAAAGTACATGATTATCTTCATGCACAGAACGAATGTAATGGATTTGCTATTAATTCTAATTATTTGCATAGATATATTCTTAAATTTTTTTTATCTAGACAATCAAATCATCTATAAATTCCTACCATTTTCTTATGTCCTTTACAATCATTGTATCATTATTTTTTGTGTCCTACTTTAGGACTAGGATGTCTGATACTACAATAAACTATACCAATAATAAAAGGCATTTTTGACTTGATCCTGACTTCTATATGATAGCTTTGAAAGTAATAACACTAAATATGATATTTCTTACAGGTTTGCAAAATGCATGCACTATGAATTAAAGAAAATCTTACATTCTTAGTTCTCTAATAGCCTCATCAGGAATGGGCATTGAATTTTGAATTATGATCATTGATTTTCTAATATGAAATCATCTTCATGATGCTTGGTTAAATAAGACTTTATTATACTGCATGATATATTTTATGCATTGATTGATTCATCAATATTTTATAGAGGTTAATTTATGTATTCTAATTAATGAGATAAGCCTATAATTTTTATTTATAGCACTGTTCCTATCAAGTGTTGATGTCAAGGTTATTCCATTCTCATAAAGAATAGAGCAGCTTTTCTTCTCTGAAAGAGTTGTGTTAGAAAAAAATTCTCTGTTCCTCAAACATCTGTAAAAACACAACTTTAAAACTCTGTTTTTTTCACTTATTTTACAAGGAGTTGTGGTACTGGTTGGTGGAGTATTTTTTACTACAGATTAAATATATATAATTTATAGATTTATTCAGATTTTCTATTTTTCTTATACTTGGTTATGTATGTTTTCTAGAAATACATCTTTTGTATGTAACTTTTCAAATTTTTGCAGTATTATCATGACACAATATTCCTAGCATATCTGTATTTGTTTCTATTTATTTCCTAATGTTTGTTTTTACTTTATTTTTTCATAGAAAAAAAATCAGAATTTTTTTCTTTTAAATAAATAATAGGCTTTGAGTTTTGTTGATGTTCTCTAGAAATTTATTCATTTATTCTTGTTATGTATATTTATTCCTCCCTTGTACTTTATTTGTATTCTTCTGTGGTCATTTTTCTAACCTTTTTAGAGAAGCCCTTTTCTTAGTATTCAAATTTTTTGTTAACATAAAAATCCCCACTAAGCACAACTCATATTGCATCTCACACATTTCTATATGGAATGATTTCATCATCACTCTTAAGCATTTTATAATCCCTATTTTATTCCTGCTGTCTTTTTACTATTCACATCTAATATTATTGCATTCCAATAAAAATTAAACAATTATGCTCTGATCTGATGTCAGTTCTCTGGAAATAACTGACCATCCCAGGTGGCCTGATATATACTCTGTCTGTGCCAGTGCCCAGAAGTGCTTGACAAGAATGTGCATTCTCTATTTAAGTGTAAGTTTCTCCCTCTCACTTTCTCTCGCTTGCTCCTTTGCTATCTATGTATTGGTTAAATTGCATGACTGTTTACTAATTCATAAAAATTCATTTTTCTCCTGCTATTTTACATGTTTTTCTTCCTTATCTTTCTTATAATCTCTAATTCTGCAGTGAAGTACAATCCTAAAACTTTCCTTGTTTTTATCACCCTGACAACCACTGTGAGATTGTGTGGTTGTTGGGTCTCTGTTTTCTAGGTTGATATGTAAATAGGTTTCTACCTTCTTAGAGGGATGGTTCATTATCACTGATTTCTTAAATTATTTGGGCAGTAAATTACACCACCCATTTCTCATCTGGGTGTGATGAGGAGTTTATGTCACACAGGAAATGAAAAATAGCTAATATACTTGAAATGTCAGTATTTTATTAGTCTACTAAATCTAATTTTAAAAGAATAAAGCTCAATTTTCCCCTTCCTTCAAACCACAAAGGAAACTTTCAGGTCTAGATTAAAACTCTCAAGCAACTCTTCATATCACAGGTGGACATATAATGGTGTGTAAATTATATCTAATAAGATAAGAATAAGGGAAATGACAAAAGGATAGGAACTAGGCCTGACTTGTTGACTTCTATACCCCATTGCCCAATGGAGTGCCTGCCACATAGTGCCTGGTTACTTGATATTTCTTCAATGAATGGATGGCCTTGGGAGAGTGTTTGTACCCTGTAATTATATGCAAATTTTTATACAGATGATCTCGGGAATCTCACATTGCAGTAATGGAGACGATCAATAAATAATCCCATGTTGTTGTTGTTTAGTTACCCAGTTGTTTCTGACTACTTGTGACCCCGTGGACTATAGCCCGCCATGCTCCTCTGTCCATGGAATTCTCCAGGCAAGAATACCAGAGTGAGTTGCCATGCCCTCCTCCAGGGGATCTTCCCGACCCAGGGATCGAAGCTACATCTCCTGCATTGCAGGTGGATTCTTTACCACTGTGCCACTGGGGAAGGCACAAAATAATCCCATACCCTCATGGAATATGTGATTTCATACTATATAAAGGACTCTGCATTAAGCTAACCTTAATGCAGGTTCCACCAGGCCATTACATGCAGAGAGTTCCACCTAATACTTCTCCATGCATGTAAACCCCACAAATAGAAAGTGGAGTTCTGTGACACCTTGTGTAGAAATGAACACAGAAGGGAAAATCCTCTGACCAAGTTATAACACACAAGAACCATTTATTCTCACAGAGGCATGCTGACATTTTCCTTGTCAGTACAGGGTCATTTGAGTCTCTGGTCCCATCATCTTAGGTCTAAAGCCTTCAGCAGGTCTGGAGGTCACAAGAGTCACTACAGTATCATTACCTTTCCCCTACTCTGTTGTGGTTTTATTCTTCCTCTCATTCTCACTTGTGGATTTCCCTTTGGTGTTCTGTTGTATATTTGAACTTCATTTTGACTATATTTTTAGAAGCAGAGGGAAGCCTGACTTCATAGACTCAGTCTGCTATATCCAGGCACAATCCTGGGTTATGGTTATTAACTCATTCAATTATTCCCAGGTACATAAAATATGTTCATTTAATGATCTATGTTCAGGAATATATTAAATGCTACAGGAAGAAAAAAAGACAAAAATAAACCTTTGACTTCTAAGACCTTACCATCTAGTTGAAAAGATAAAATTCATAAACATGCAAATGCTAAAAACACATTAGGACAAATTATACTAACTCCTGCTGTGAACCAAGGCATTGGAAGAAATGCAGGAAGAAATAGTCCATGGAAAAAGTTTGAAAACTAATGGCCAAACTGCCAAAAGAACCCTTTCAAACTCAGACAGCAGAGGCATATTTAAAAAATAAAAGTATGATCTGGAAGGTTTTGGAAAGCTGTCAATGCTCTCTCAGACATTACACCATATTGCTAGATCAGCAACACATTATTATTGATTTCACATGATAGTGTCAAGCTGAACTAACCTTACAACGTGGGATAGTATTTAAATTGATGTACCCGAAAAATTCAAGCTGTTATTATTGTAAATCAGACTTTTTTTAAGAGCATAAGCATTTTAAAAATAAAATTTCTTCTCAAATACCATATGATATCACTTATATATGGTATCTTAAAAAACAATACAAATGAACTTATTTATAAGACAGAAGCCAACCCATAGACATAGAAAACAAACACCTCCCAAAGGGGAAAGTGGAAGGGATAAACTAGGAGCATGGAATTAACAGATATATACTACTATATATAGGATGGATAAACAACAAGGTCCTACTATATAGCACAGGGAACTATATTCCATATCTTTTAATAACCTATAATGGAAAAGAAACTGAAATACCTATATTTACATACATATATATGTGTGTATATATACATAACTGAATCAGTTTGCTGTATACCTGAAACATCGTAAATCAACTACACTTCAATTAAAATATACAAGCTTCCAAAATTTTCAGCAATCCCACAAATTTAAAGCTTAAATTTATGTAAATATTGTAATATATTTATGGTAAAAGCTACCAGGATGATAGTTGAGAAACATAAAATTTATAACCCACAATTTGGAACATTAATTAAACAACAGCTTCCGTTGCCTGACTTCATCATAGGATAACCAACTGAGGCAGTGAGAACCTTGAACATTTTGTAAATATGTTTGCTCAGGAAATGTACAGGGGGACTGAGCAAACTTGCAAGAACCAGAGTGAGAAAATGGCTCATTTCACGAGAAAAGAAAAATACATTTTCCCTCCAGATTTTAAAAATATATTGCAGGTATATTGAGAGCTGTTTTTAAAGAAGAAAATTCAGAATAGCTGCACTTGAGAGCAAATAATCTATGATTAGCATATCAGATATGTTAAGATCAGAAGAACAATGGCTCTGAATGGCTCACTATTAAGCAATCTGACAATCAGAAGTGCGTTACAAAGGAGAGGAACTCTGATAATGAACATGCCTGGGGAGCTTCCTTGGACTTGAAGCCTCCAATTTTAATTTCCCATACAGGAATCCTAGAGAAGGAAATGGCAACCCACTACTGTATTCTTGTCGGCAGAATGTCATGGACAGAAGGGAAAGAGTAGGACATGACTGAGCGACTAACACTTATACGCTAACGATCACTTCAGAGAAGGAAGACAGCATCCATGGCACAGCAGAATGACTAAGCCAGGCCCTAAGCAGTTTTGTGAACAAGTGCAAAATTGCTCTCTTTCCTCCCTAACATTTTTTTTTTCTTATCTGCACTTATCTACTCTTGCCCACCTTATACCAGGCCAGCCATTTTGCCCTTCTTTTGTAGGGTTGGGATTGCATGTGAGTGGAAGGGAAAAGCATGTCACTTCTAGGTCTGAACATTAAAACACCACATGTGAATTTCTCTATGCTCTTCCTCTTCCTATGATCCAGAACACAAACATGCCTGCATCCAATTTCAACTATGCCAGTGAGAACAATGATCAGGGACAATAGTAGAGAAATAAGAAAAGAGTAGCCAAAGTGTTGAAGGGACCAAATGGAGCAGAGTAGCCTGCCTATTCATTCCAGACTGCTTGAAAGTGAAAGTCCTTCAGCCGTGTCCAACTTTTTGTGATCCCATAGACTATACAACAGAGAAGGCAATGGCACCCCACTCCAGTACTCTTGCCTGGAGAATCCCAGGGACAGGGGAGCCTGGTAGGTTGATGTCTATGGGGTCGCACAGAGTGGGACACGACTGAAGTGACTTAGCAGCAGCAGCAGCAGACTATATAGTCCATGGAATTCTCCTGGCCAGAATACTGGAGTGGGTAGCTGTTCCCTTCTCCGGAGGATCTTCCCAACCCAAGGATCAAACCCACATTTCCTGCATTGCAGGTGGATACTTTACCAGCTTAGCCACAAGGGAAGCTCACGAATACTGGAGTGGGTAGCCTATCCCTTCTCCAGGGGATCTTCCTGACCCAGGAATTGAATGTGGTCTCCTGCATTGTGGGCAGATTCTTTAACAGCTGAGCTACCAAGCTGCTTACCAAGAGAGAAATAAACGTTTCTGGTCTTTAAGCCACTTTAACATTGAGTCTTTTTGTCACAGAGGCACAGCCAAACATCCTCAGAAGCCAGAAATATGTCCAAGTTGCTTTGGACATGTGAATTAAGGATAAGATTCTTTTTATTTTTATTTTTTTCTTGATTGGGGTATAGTTGCTCTCTGGGCTTCTTAGGTGGCTCAGTGGTAAAGAATCCACCTGCAATGGGGGAGACTTGGGTTTGATCCCTGGGTTGGGAAGATCCTCTGGAGGAGGTCAGAGCAACCCACTTCAGTATTCTTGCAAGGAGAATCCCATGGACAGAGGAGCCTGGCGGGCTATAGTCCATGGGGCTACGAACAATCAGATATGACTTAGCAACTACAAACAACAATAACAAATAGTTGCTTAACAAAATTATATTAATTTCTTCTTTACAACATAGTGAATCAGCTATACATATACATATATCCCCTCCCTCTTGAGCCTCCCTCCTAACTACCCATCCCACCCCTCAAGGTCATCACAGAGAATTGAGCTGAGCTCCCTGCACTATACAGCAGCTTCCCACTAGCTATCTATTTTATGCATGGTAGCATATGTATGTCAATGCTACTCTCTTTATTCATCCCACCCTCCGCCGACTTCCTCCGCTCTGTGTCTAAACATCCATTCTCTACATCTGGATCTCTATTTTTGCCCTGCAAATAGATTCACCTGTACCATTTTTCTAGATTCCACACATATGCATTAATATACAATATTTGTTTTTCTCTGACTTACTACCATACAACCCAGCAATCCCACTCTGGGCATATACCCCGATAAAACCACAATTCTAAAAGACACATGTACCCTAATGTTCACTGCAGCAGCATTTACAATAGCTAGGACATGGACGTAACCTAGATGTCCATTAACAGATGAATGGGTAAAGAAGATGCGGTACATATATACAATGGAATATTATTCAGTCATTAAAAGGAACAAAATTGAGTCATCTGGAGACGTGGATGGACTGAGAGACTGTCATACAGAGTGAAGCAGAAGGTTCTTAATGCAACATCTCAAGTAAATTAAATGCTTTCATCTATCTCATCTCATTCTTTCTACTCACTAACTCAGTAGGAGCTCAGTAGAGTTGGAACCAGAATTAGCTACATTTTAAATATGGCCAACTGAGGCAAGGCAGAAAGCTTTTTAATCACAAAATTGTGCCAAAAGTATAAAAAATTAGAAATCCATTGTATGATTCACAGCTTTGTTCTTATATAAGAAATTTTATTCTCTATAAAATGCTTTATACACAATTACTGATTCATCATAAAATTCTGGATTATTTTGTGACAGAAAACCCTGGACAAGAAGTCAAAACCACCTTGTTATCTCCTCTTACATCCATCATATGGGATTCATATGCCCTATGCATATAAATTTTACAAATAAATTTCACCTATTGAATACTATTCTCCCCATTAAACAACACTGTAATTTCCAAACACAGTAATTCCTCTCCAACAGTAAGGCTTAGTTGCCTGAACACATCCAATAAAGGAAAATTAAGGGTAAAGAACTTCAGATTGTATAGAAAATATTCAGCCAAAAGGACCGTGGTCATTACTCTTACCATGAAATGTTATCATTTTGTTCAATAAAATCAATAAAGATATTAACTAAAGAGAACATAAAACATATTTACATAACAAAGTAGTAATAGAACCAAAATAATTTCCATTTATCACCACTTGTTTCCAAGGCTCAGCTATGCCTTTTCTTATGAAGTTTAAATAAATGAATTCCATTTGCCTTATTGTATAAGAAATGCAAAGATATTTTATACTGTTTGCTTCACCATTCATGGATAGGATGTTTTCTATACTCTGAAAATTATAAGAACTGATAAAAGAAAGCAAAAAGGGCACAAACAGATGGAAAGTTGATATACTGTGTTCTTGGACTGGGAGAACCCATATTGTTAAAATGACTATACTACCCAAGGCAATCTACAGATTCAATGCTGCCCCTATCAAATGGCATTTTTCACAGAAATAGAGTAAAAATAATTTTACAATTAGAGTATAAACATAAAAGATTCCGAATAGCCAAAAAAATCCTGAGAAACACTGGAGGAGGAATTATGCTGACTTCAGACTATACTACAAAGCTACAGTAATCAAAATAATATGGTGCCAGCACAAAAAGAGACACATAAATCAATGGAATGGAATAGAGAGTCCAAAAATAAACCCATGTACTATGGTCAATTAACTTACAACAAAGAAGGAAAGAATATACAATGGAGAGAAGATAGTCTCTTCAATAAGTGATGCTGGGACAACTAGACAGCTACTAGACAGTTCTATAGAAATTAGAACATTCTCTAATACTATACACAAAAATAAATGAAAACATGGATTAAACACCTAAATGTAAGGCTGGACACTATAAAACTCTTAGAGGACAACATAGGAGGAACATTCTTTGACATAAATCACAGCAATGTCTCTTTGGATCATTCTCAGAACAATGGAAATAAAAATAAAACAAATAGGACCCACATACAGCAAAAGTATTCTTTGATACTCTTATTATCCCTTTGTCCCAATTTATCTTCTAATTTGTAAGTGTATGTATATTAATTAACTGGCTCAAATTCTTAAATCTATTAAATTATGCTCCACCATATCATGGTATAAAGAAATCTTAGCATAGACAAAGTGGAGCTGATTATAACATTTATCAGGCACTCCATATACTGGAGCCAGTATTCATACAAGCTGCTCTTGATAGCAAATATCCTGCAGGTATGCTACATTAACTGGTTTCACCTTCTCTGCAGGTTTACTCTGGTCTATGAGGGTCTTGTCTGCCTATCATGTATGTGATTTGTCTAGACTGGGACAGTTTTAGGGTCTTGAGTTAAGTAAGAACTTGGGTCTTGTGTTCATGTTCTTCTGAAGGCAAAAACAAAGCTGCTTTTCAGTCATAAAATACTGATCTTATAGATTATTCTGCTTCAGAATTTCTGATGATTAAACTAAGTGGAAGCTTCCCTCTTGGGGAAAGTAAATCTGTTAAATAAATAGATTTCAACAAATGGGAAAGACTACATTTATCACTGTGAAACATCATATATTATATGACACTATTGTTACAAATATTATAAATTATGTATGTTGCATATACATACATTGCATATGTAATAAATATAGCATTAAATATTATATATTATTATTTCATATCAACTGCTATTTTAATTTTTTACTATTTGCTAGGCATATTACCTAATTTACTCTTCCACAGCAACACTAAGAAGAATGCAGCCTTATTTCATCATCATATATTTCATCTTATTCATTTGTCACAATGACCTTTCAAGGTAGGAAATATTATTATTCTGTTCTGAGGAATAAAGAATCTGAGGTTCAGGAAAGTTTAGTAAGTTTTTCAAGGACTTCAGATTCTAACTGGAGAAGTCAGATATTGTAAACATCTGTTTACAGAACCCAGAGCCTGTGGGATGAAGCATCACATTACTCTATCCCTTCCAACTCATAAATGGGGCAAGGTTCTGCACACCACATTGGCAACATAAACAGTAAACACGAGGAGTTGTACACCATAGAAGTTAACAGAACACTTAAATCTGGGTTAATATTTCTAGTTCTGACACTTAATATTAGTGTGATTTTAGGCAATAGACTTTCAGCATTGGTTTCCTGTCAAAAGTGGATAAAAATGACTATTTTCTAGAACTATTTGGAATTGTAAATAAGATAAACCCAGTTCAGCATTAAGTGGTTTAATACAGAGTATACTAAGAAGTAGCTGTTAATATTCCTGAGATTCTCTTTTTGGAGAACAAGGAAAATCTGCACTAAAGTGATAATATACAATCACTACTTTACCTTCATTTATTCAGCTATTCATCAGATAATTCTCATAGATTTCAACAAATGAAAAGAAGTGAAGATGTGGTAATCAGAGCCCAGAACCAGCAAGTGTCCTTTCCACTAACCAGCACAGCCTATTGATGTCTATATTGGCTACACATTCAGCTAACTATGTGTTCATCTCATCACCAATTTACTCTGTACCATGGGCTGTGATATGTCCTAGAATGCAAAACTGAGGAGTATGCTGCCTCATCATTGAGGAACTCAGATTATCAAGGCAAGACACATATATGAAGAACTACACCCGGTAGAGAACTGCCTTAACAGGAAAATAATTCAAAAAGAGCACAAAGGAGGACATGATTAATTTGGAGAGACAGGGTAAGAAAGTCTTCAAGAAGAATTTATGAAGTGAAACCTCCTACACTCTTGGTGGAAATAGAAATTGTTGCAGTCACTATGGAAAACAGTAACCGAAGTAGCTGAAAAATCTAAAAAATAGAGTTTCTGTGTGATCCAGTAATCCCCTCTCCTAAGCATATATCCAGACAAGACAAAACTATACTTTGAAAAGATACATGCACCCCTATGTTCATAGCAGCACCTTTTACAATAGCCATGACATGAAAACAACCTAAATGTCCATCCATAGATGAACAGATAATGAAGATGTAATGTATACATGTACAGTGGAATATTACTCAGCCATAAAAAGAATGAAATAATGCCATTTTCAGGAATATGGATGGATGTAGAGATTATCATACTAACTGAAGTAAGTCAGAAAGAGATGTGTGATATCACTTATATGTGGAATCTAAAACATGACACAAATGAACCTATCTACAAAACAGAAACAGACTCACAGACATAGAGAACAGACTTGTGATTGCCAAGAAGGAGGGGAAGACTGGGAGTTTGGGATTAGTGGATGCAAAATATTATATACAGAATGGATGAATAAAAAGGTCCTACTGTAATAGCACAAGGAAATATACTCAATTAACCCTGAGATAAACCATAATGGAAAAGAATATAAAAAAAGAATGCACACATATGTATAACTGTATCACTTTGCTTTATAGCATAAATTAATACAACACTGTAAATCAGCTATACTTTAATTAAAAATAAAGTTGCCACTCTACTCTTACCCTAGTCATAGTGCTTTACAATATTGGGGGAGATTTTGAATAGCTGAGGGAACTTAAAATAGAAGACTAAACTCTCCTAAACATATAAAAAACTCAGAGGCAGGCAATAACATCCTTTAAATGGACAGCATGGATATCCTGAGCTTCAGTAACCAAAGACCACCTCAAACTTTACTCACAGTCTGTCTTCACTCTCCTTTTTTTCTCTTCTTATATCTATCAACTTTAACCATCTTCTCACTCTTCATAGTAACTTAGGAGAAAACTAGTTGGGAGAAACCTGTGCCCACCACAACTTGTTATAGAAAGAAAAGTTCAAACCAGCTATTGAGAATAGATACAGTGAAGAATCTTGAGATATGGAGATGGTCTTGCATTATCCATGAGGGCCCTATCCTTATAAGAGGGAGGCAAGAAGTGCCAATCTGAGAAAGAGAAGTGATGGAAGCAGAGATCAGCAAAGAGGGACATTTGAAGAGTCTATGTTGCTGGATTGAGGATGTAGGAAGAGAGGCATGAGCTAAGGAGTGTGAAAAACTTCTAAAACTGGAGGAGGGAAGGAAACAGAACATCCCCTAATTGCTCTAGAAAGGAAGGTGGTCCTGAAGATGTCATGATTTTAACCCAGTGAAACCTCTGTGGGTTTTCTGATCTACATAACTGAAAGTTAATAAGTTTGTATTGATGAAACCTCCAAGTTTGTGGTCATTCGCTGCAGTAGCAATAGAAAACTGGTACAGGCAGTTTTTAGTGCCACTGATAATGACTCTGAGGCATCAGAAAAATTTGAACACAGATTTTCTTTTTATCAGAAGGCAGGAATGTTTAGGATACCAACCAACTGAAATATAGCTTAACTTTATGGGAAAAAAATCAACTTTGCAAAATTCAAATATTAAGAAAATTTTACCTCCTTTGATTTTCTCAGAGGAAAGGCATACCTATCAGTAGATGGACAGCACAGTACACTACAGAACTACTTCTGCCTTGCCTCTAACATTTAGATTCTCCTGAGAGCCAGGAAAAGAAAATGTTGAAACAATTGATCAATGCATTTTAGACTATCTAAACACCTTTCCATTGCCCTATAATTGGCCAAATAAAGTAGTCTAATTTCCAGAGTGCCAGCTTCCTTCAGGCAGAGGAAGTTATTGAGCATCTACTTTTAGGAGACAGAGTACCATGGCGGATAGTGTTCTGTGGGATTCAGAATCCTCTGCACAGAGTGTACAATAAATCTGGGGAGATGTCAGGCTTTAAGGACTCTATGGAACAACATGTCAGCAAATTTGATTTAATATAGGGAAAACATTCACATACCTTAGTGCTGAGTGGACACTCTAACTAAACTGATACTTCTCTATAAAAAGCTTTTACATTATATATTGAGGTATTTAGCCCTCTAGTATTGCTGCCAGGGCCCTTTGTATCTGGTGACCTGTGAAAATGGCAATAGGAGCAAATGAACT
Source organism: Cervus canadensis (assembly GCF_019320065.1). Taxonomy (NCBI): domain Eukaryota; kingdom Metazoa; phylum Chordata; class Mammalia; order Artiodactyla; family Cervidae; genus Cervus; species Cervus canadensis. Next base: position 107,895,485 of record NC_057419.1, read on the forward strand.
TTACATCCCAGGTTGTTGAAAATAATGTAGTTGTGTTCTTAATACTCAGTTTTATAACATCACCCAAAAGATTTTTATGTTAATGTACTGCATGTTTATCTTTCTTTGTGACTGCTTCACTAGAAGTGAAAAATACTAAATAATCCCAAGCAAAAATTCAGGGTTATGTTTTTTTTTTGTCTAGGTACCTGGATGTAGGATATAATATTAAGTCCACAAAGAAAATAGCCTGCAAAAATCGAGGCAAGTATTTTAGTAGAAAGCTTTGACTCCCTGAATTACATCTCTTTAATGACTCTTCATGACCTTCAGCATATTGTTCACATGTCCTAGCAAGAAATATACAACCCTCCTTCATCAAATCATTGTTTAGCTGTCAAACTTTGAAGCACAAAAGTAGGTGAAAAAGTTCAGGTAGATCCAGGACCTCACTTGTGTCTCATCACAGCGAAGGGCTGGTTGTCTTGCCCTCTCCTTGGTGCCTCTCCCAACTCAACACCTTGTATATTTGTCTTTCTAGCTCTACTCCTGGAACCAAGTGTCCTGTATCTGCACTGACCTTCTACTTTCTACCCAACCTACATTTTGGCCTCTCTTTTTCTCTGCCTCTTCAGTTAACGTCTTAAAGTTAAATCAATCCATTTGTTCACACCTAGAACCTTTACCTTTTAATGATCTCATTCCCCTTCATAGCTAGCTCATTTTGACATAGCTACAGTCCTTCCTTTTGACATCTACCTCCATCACTGTGTTCCCTAGCCTTTCAGCTAGGGCTCTGAAAATCTCTGGACTTTCTCTTGCTGAAATTTGATAAATAACATTTAGAAAATTACATGATGTCATTAATCGAATTGAACAGGGTAACCCAGGAATCCAAGAAATGTTTAGAATATAGCTTCTAGGGAAATAGTGCTTCTGTTTCCAGAGAATGAATTATGTCCAGAGAAATAGATCTTTTATTTCCAGAGAACCAATTAAGTTCACACAGTGAACTTTTAAAATACTGTTTCATAAATTGCTCAAAGTTTGTGGTAAGATGAAAAAGATGATGTTGATAACCAACCATTACTGAGTGCTTACCATAGACCAGACACTGTGCTAACTGTTTTGGGTACATTGTCATATTTAATACTAACAACTATATATGATTGATACTATTATGTTTTCTATTTAGAGATTATGTAACTTTTACAGACCACACAAATGGGAAGTGTTGAGGCTGCATTGGGAACTCAGATTTATTTTGTTCCGATGTTGTGTAACATAACTATCAGGGTAAAGACTAGCCTGATATACAGATGAAGGGAGGTAGGGAGGGAGGAAAGGAAGGAGGGATGATGGATTAACATAAGAATAGAAGAATAAACTGAGCATTCTATAATATCTTTTTTTTTTTTTTTTTAACATGGTAAATTTTTTTTTTTTAATTTTTTTATTAGTTGGAGGCTAATTACTTCACAACATTTCAGTGGGTTTTGTCATACATTGATATGAATCAGCCATAGATTTACACTTATTCCCCATCCCGATCCCCCCTCCCACCTCCCTCTCCACCCGATTCCTCTGGGTCTTCCCAGTGCACCAGGCCCGAGCACTTGTCTCATGCATCCCACCTGGGCTGGTGATCTGTTTCACCATAGATAGTATACATGCTGTTCTTTTGAAACATCCCACCCTCACCTTCTCCCACAGAGTTCAAAAGTCTGTTCTGTATTTCTGTGTCTCTTTTTCTGTTTTGCATATGGGGTTATCGTTACCATCTTTCTAAATTCCATATATATGTGTTAGTATGCTGTAATGTTCTGTATCTTTCTGGCTTACTTCACTCTGTATAATGGGCTCCAGTTTCATCCATCTCATTAGGACTGGTTCAAATGAATTCTTTTTAATGGCTGAGTAATATTCCATGGTGTATATGTACCACAGCTTCCTTATCCATTCGTCTGCTGATGGGCATCTAGGTTGCTTCCATGTCCTGGCTATTATAAACAGTGCTGCGATGAACATTGGGGTGCATGTGTCTCTTTCAGATCTGGTTTCCTCAGTGTGTATGCCCAGAAGTGGTATTGCTGGGTCATATGGCAGTTCTATTTCCAGTTTTTGAAGGAATCTCCACACTGTTTTCCATAGTGGCTGTACTAGTTTGCATTCCCACCAACAGTGTAAGAGGGTTCCCTTTTCTCCACACCCTCTCCAGCATTTATTGCTTGTAGACTTTTGGATAGCAGCCACAAAATTTTTATTGCTTTTAGGATTTTCCTGAAACTCTCTTCCCCTTTCCCAAATACATCAAGTCCTGACTAAAATGTATCAACCATTACAATAGACATTTGCTACTCTTAAATATCATTTCATCAGCTAAAGTAACTATGTCTGGTTACAATAGCTCTTTTGTTCACAGTGACTGTTTCTAAAGTGCTTGAAGCCATATGTTTTCAATAGTGTTTAATAAAGCATGCAGTTTTAGAGTTAATTATGTTTGAGGAAAACTCTATAAACTCCAGCACTTCTGGGCTGTAACCATGAACATGGTACTTAGCTCTTCTGGGATTCAGTTTTCTCATGTGTGGAATAGTACTTACTTTCCAGTTTTACAGTTTTAAAAAATGTCTTTAGAGTTTTGTTGTTGCTGCTGCTGTTATTGTTTTTAGCTAACATATAAAAGTTTTTGGCTCAGTGCCTGGTATATTAAAATTGTTATTTATATTAATAGTGTTAATTAATAGAGGGAGCTTCTTTCATTTATCTTGTGACTTACAAGTTTCCAAGTGTTTTAACTGAAATTATCATAATTGATCATCTAAGAAGTCTGGACATAAGACTTAAAAATAGCAAACCTGATCTTCTAAGAAAATTAATAATATGACCCAGGCTCTGTATTGCTCTTTTAAATTCTTACTAAGAACTTGACAGCTAGGTACTAGTATATAGATGAGAAAATGAAGCTGACAAACATTAAGCTACTTGTTCAAAGGTATTCATTCAGCTAGTCTATAGCAGAACTTTGAATCACATACACTGTATTTCTGAAGCTCAATCGTGGCACTTTCCCAACTTTCACCATGTGATAAGTTTAATCTTCAGAAAATAGTTAACCATATGGAACCAGAGTGCATGAGTCCAAATTCTGTTTTCCCCCATCTTTAGAATGGAGCTTATAATATACCTCAAAGGGACAGGATGAAAATTAAATGAGATAATATATACAAAGCAATTGGAAGAGTATTGGAACACATTAATCACTCAGTAACTTATTTTCTGATGCAGATGGTTGGGCATCTCCTATATAATTATTTAAAATTACAACTCAGTTCTCTTTTAGTATACTTTATTCTGAGATTAATGGAAAAATAACTAAAAATTCTAAATACTTTATTAAAAGGATTGATCAGTGGGTTAGGATACCCACTTCATGAGTGGGGAGAATGAAATACCCACAGATTTTATGTCATTCTAAAAATAGGTATTTGAAGATGACAATTGGTGGGTCTTTTCATACTATTCATAGGGTTCTCAAGGCAAGAATACTGATATGGTTTGCCATTTCCTTCTCCAGTGGGTCACGTTTGTCAGAAATTTTCACCATGACCCATCCATCTTGGGTGACCCTACATGGCATGACTCATAGCTTCATTGAGTTACACAAGGGTGTGAGCCATGAGATCATTTTGGTTAGCTTTCTATGATTGCAGTTTTTGTTCTGGAGGCTGTGGAATTACAGTTCTTGTTTTTTTTCTGTCTTCCCTGTGATGGATGAGGAGAAGAGACTTGTGTAAGCTTCCTGATGGGAGGGACTGGCTATGGGGAAAACTGGGTCTTGCTCTGGTGGGCAGGACCAGAAAAGACCCTGATGCTGGGAAAGATTGAGGGCAAAAGGAGAAGGAGAAGACAGAGGGTGAGATGGTTAGACAGAACCACCAACTCAATGGACATGAGTTTGAGCAAACTCCCGGAGATAGTGAAGGACAGAGGAGCCTGGTGTGCTGCAGTCCATGGGGTTACAAAGAATTGGAAAGGACTTAGCAACTGAACAACAATAACAACAAACTGATAGACCATACTTCAGTCTCATTATAGGAGCACTAGTACTTACTAGATAGATAATTCTGAAACCACATTGATCAATCACTCCCTCATGCCCACAACATAATGCAGACCCTTGGTTGTAGTAGAGCTTATATTCTCTACATAGCAATAATTAATTTTGATGAGGTGTTCTCGATTATCAGTTAGCTTGGGAAATAATCAAAATAGTAAGAGCTACCATTTAATAAGCTTCTACAATCCTTCAGGATATGAACAAGGCCCTTTACCATACATGAAATATAAAGATAATCTGCAAACCCAAATGTGAAACAAATAGAAATTTCTTTGTCTTTCCACAACTTGACCATTTAGTGGTCCATGCATTTCCATGACTTAGTGGTCCACAACTACTAGGGGAGCAGAAATGGACTCACTCTCACGGAAGGAATTTCTCCTGCCTATTTCCGCAACCTTGTGCCTGAGTTGTTCAGAGCTTATAATGCACGAAGGAGTCCAAAAAGTCAACTGCAAATGGATAAGTGTGTGGAAAAGTGAAAGTGAAGTCGCTCAGTCGTGTTGACTCTCTGCGACCCCATGGACTGTAGCCTACCAGGCTCCTCCATCCATGGGATTTCCCAGGCAAGAATACTGGGGTAGGTTGCCATCTCCTTTTCCAAGGTATCTTCCTGACCCAGGAATCGAACCTGGGTCTCCCACATTGTAGGCAGACGCTTTACTGTCTGAGCCAAGAAGGAAGTCATGTGGCATGGGAGAACTGGGCAATCTGTTTCCATGTTCCATCAGTCTACTCAGACAATCAGATTCTTGCAAGAAACCACTGAGGTAACCCTCATTTTTTCCTCACTGACTGCTCAAGTGACTCTGTCACTACTTCTGTACCACACTGAAGGATATAGGAACCCTTGTGTTATCATTCCATGCTGGGACTCTGTGATCACTGCTGGCCTGATTATGTTCCATCTACTGAGATACAACAGAGAACCATTCTTTCTATGAAGCCAAGGTTCCCTTGATGTCTTACCACCTTTTCCCTTCCTTGAGCTCTGAGACGCCCCAGACCACAACTGACATCATGATGACAGCCTCATGAGAAACCCTGAAACAAAGGTTCCAGGGGATTACTGACTCACAGATGTTGTGAAATAACATTTGTTGTTTTAAATGCTAAATTTGAGGAATAACTTGTTATGCCTCAATAGATAATAAATACAATAGAAATACATTAAAATGTGTTTGTCCTTTCAATATTTCTCTTTCTTTACCTAAAGCCTTTAATTAGCAACCAAATATAGGAATTATTACTTTATAAACTAGGAAATTATTTCCTTTCCTTTTATGAAGTGATTTCTATCCCTTCACATCCTTCTACTAAGGCAAAGTATAGCACAGTTCTTGAGGTGAAGGGAAGAAGCATGGGAGCTTATAAATTATGAGGTAAAAAATGGTTAGTATTTCAAATATTTAATCTTATACCACTCTTCCAGGAGACAACTATTATTCCTACTTTGTAAGAGAAAAAATTAAGGTTTCAGAGATGTTAAGTAATTTTCAAAAGATCACACAGTTCAGTTCAGTTGCTGAGTTGTGTTCGACTCTTTGTGACCCCATGAACTGCAGCACATGAGGCCTCCCTATCACCTACATTCAGAGTTTACCCAAACTCATGTGCATTGAGTCACTGATGCCATCCAACCATCACATCCTCTGTCGTCCCCTTCTCCTCCTGCCTTCAATCTTTCCCAGCATCAGGATCTTTTCAAATGAGTCAGTTCTTTTCAAATTAGTAGCCAAAGTATTGGTGTTTCAGCTTCAACATCAGTCCTTCCAATGAATATTCAGGACTGATTTCCTTTAGGATGGACTGGTTAGATCTCCTTGCAGTTCAAGGGACTCTCAAAGAGTCTTCTTCAACATCACAGTTCAAAAGCATCAATTCTTTGGCGCTCAACTTTCTTTATAGTCCAACTCTCACATCCATATATGACTACTGGAAAAACTATAGCTTTGACTAGATGGACCTTTGTTGGCAAAGTAATATCTCTGTTTCTTAATATGCTGTCTAGGTTGGTCATAACTTTCCTTCCAAGGATTAAGCATCTTTTAATTTCATGACTGCAATCACCATCTGCAGTGATTTTGGATCCCCCCAAAATAAAGTCTGCCACAGGTTCCAATGTTTCCCCATCTATTTGCCATGAAGTGATGGGACTGGATGCCATGATCTTAGTTTTCTGAATGTTGAGCTTTAAGCCAACTTTTTCAGTCTCCTCTTTCACTTTCATCAAGAGGCTCTTTCATTCTTCTTCACTTTCTGCCACAAGGGTGGTGTCATCTGCATATCTGAGGTTATTGATATTTCTCCCGGCAATCTTGATTCCAGCTTGTGTTTTATCCAGTCCAGCATTTCTCATGATATACTCTGCATATAAGTGAAATAAACAGGGTGACAATATACAGCCTTGACGTATTCCTTTTCCTATTTGGAACCAGTCTGTTGTTTCATGTCCTGTTCTAACTGTTGCCTCCTGACCTGACCTGCATACAGATTTCTCAAGAGGCAGGTCAGGTGGTCTGGTATTCCCATCTCTTTCAGAATTTTCCATAATTTCTTATGATCCAAACAGTCAAAGGCTTTGGCATAGTCAATAAAGTAGAAATTGATGCTTTTCTGGAATTCTCTTGCTTTTTCGATGATCCAGCGGATGTTGGCAATTTGATCTCTGGTTCCTCTGCCTTTTCTAAAACCAGCTTGAACATCTGGAAGTTCACAGTTCACATATTGCTGAAGCCTGGCCTGGAGAATTTTGAGCATTACTTTACTAGCATGTGAGGTGAGTGCAATTGTGCAGTAGCTTGAGCATTCTTTGGCACTGCCTTTCTTTGGGATTGAAATGAAACCTGACATTTTCCAGTCCTGTGGCCACTGCTGAATTTTCCAAATTTATTGGCATATTGAGTGCAGCACTTTCACAGCATCATCCTTCAGGATTTGAAATAGCTCAACTGGAATTCCATCACCTCCACTAGCTCTGTTCTTAGTGATGCTTCCTAAGGCCATTTGACTTCACATTCCAGGATGTCTGGAGCTAGGTGAGAGATCACACCTTCGTGATTATCTGGGTCGTGAAAATCTTTTTTGTACAGTTCTTCTGTGTATTTTTGCCACCTCTTCTTAATATCTTCTGCTTCTGTTAGGTCCATACCATTTCTGTCCTTTATTGAGCCCATCTTTGCATGAAATATTCCCTTGGTATCTCTAATTTTCTTGACGAGATCTCTCGTCTTTCCCATTCTATTTTTCTTCTCTATTTCTTTGCACTGATCACTGAGGAAGGCTTTCTTATCTCTCCTTGCTATTCAGTCAAGTATCAATTATCAACCTTCATTTATCTTTATTGCATTTCACCACCACTGGGTAAACTTTTGAGCCAATATTAAAAAAAATAATAAATGTTGCTATTTAAATCTGACATGCAAATTTCTACATTTGAAGAGCTGTATACTGTATGAATAAGGTTAATTTAGTGTAATATGAAGTAACAGGTTAACAACGGATTGACAGTACAAGGTGACTTTGGACATGATTCCCATTTGTTACAAAGAGCTAACATGGACTGCAGTAATTTCTGTGAATTATGATGAAGTACAGAGGAAAATATCACATACTAGACCAACATTTTTACCTTAAGTTGTCACACTTATTCAATTCCTAGCCTACATAGTCTTTTGGAAAAACATGATTTAATATTGCTTTCACCTATGAAACCATTCATAACATTTGGTTCTTGTCACATTTTTCTTCTCATATATAATGAGTATTCATGATGGCACCTCTCTTCATTGAGCCTACAGAACTGAAATCAAAACCAAGAAAATATATTCTCCTTTATCCACACTGATGTACTGGATCTGTAACTATCTTGGCAATGCAACAAAAATTAGTGTTCTCTGTACACAAGCACACACTTTTTCTGTATTACACACAGATTGTTTGTTTTCCTTATCACCCCATCACGTGGAAAGTTTAATGATGGTGGTGGTGGTTTAGTCACTAAGTCATGTCTGGCTCTTGCGATCCTGTGGACTATAGCCTGTCAGGCTCCTCTGTCCATGGGATTCTCCAGGCAGAAATTCTGGAGTGAGTTGCCATTTTCTTCTCTAGGGGATCTTCCCAACACAGGAATCGAACCTAGGTCTCCTTCATTGCAGGCAGATGATTTACCAACTGAGATATGAGGACAGTTTAATCAACTGATTTCATTTAATCAACTTTCTTTACTACAGCTTGAAGAATCCAAACTGTTCTAGGATATTTAACTCATGAAAGCTCTTTCATTATATACAGAGGCAGGAAGCAAAGTGGAGCACAGTTAGATGCTTCTGAGTTTTCTACAAAAAGAGGCCCTCAAAGGCTTTTAAAACATTTCTTTAATATACTTATTTAACAAACAAATATTTTATTTTCTTCATACTTGACGCTCTTCCAAAAATTTTGGTAATAGTAACTCATTTAACTTTCATGGCAACCAGGTAAGGTAAGTACTCTATATTATTTGTAAAACTGAGGAAAAGTGTATTAGTTACTCAGTTGTGTCTGACTTTTTGTGACACCATGGACTGTAGCCCACCGGGCTCTGCTGTCCATGGAATTCTCCAGATAAGAATACTGGAGTGGGTAACCATTCCCTTAATCCATGAGATCTTCCTGAAATCAAGCCACAGAGATGTTAAATAAATTGCTCAAGGTTGGACAGTTACTAAGCAGCAGAGACAGAATTCAAAATTTGGCCTTTTGTTTAGAAGACCCATGCCCTCAACCACTACATTGTGCCATAGAGAGAAAATGAATCATTTTAAAGATATTTGAGAAATACCATGAATTCCTTTAGTAGTATATTGATAAAAATACATACATTTTTGATATCCACATATTTTTATGCACATATCATGCCTATGTGGCCAGTGATATTAAACTATCCCAATGATGAAATCTCTTAAAGGAAGAAAGCATAAATGTATAATATTTACATATGGATAGAATGGACAAAAGTATTTCTTTATTGTCAGAAGACATTATCTTGAGTCTTGACTATGACTCATTGATTATAACCTCAGCAAAATACATTAACCTGTATCAGCCTTAATTTATGTTTTGCTCATCATTCTGTCCTTAGCTCCCTACACACTATACTTGGCAAACCAGAAGTTGTCCATAATTTTGCTGAATTGAATTGATAATGGATACTGGTTGATTATTTGAGATTATTATTTGTCACCTGGTGAGTTTTGTAAGAGTGGATGCTCCCCATATTTAACCAAGAGCTAAATAGTATACTTGCTTAGTATGCATTATCCAAAAATATATATTTTGTGTCGAGGAACCAGAAAGAACCTAGTCTTAAAAGAAGGTCAAATGCACATCAAGTCCTAGATTAGATTTCACATCCTTCTTGGGTTTTAGAATAACAGACTAGCCCATTCTGTGCTGGAGACAAAGTACTTTATGACTACCCAGGAAATTGAAATGGAAAAAGTCAAAACAACCAACTGGGTCAAATTATTACCTTGGAAAGTTTGAAGATTGGGCCTACAGCTCAAAAATATTATGTTCTGAAAAAATTCCAATACTTTCTTCATCAAAGAACAAAAAAGAGAGAAAATGTTCTCTTACTTTCCCTTTTAAGGTACTTGTGCTTTTCTTTTGCTATCAAACCTTACCTCTATTTCCAGATGTTTTTTTCTAAAGTCACAACTGTGGATATTTCTATTTGCTTCAAAAAGTGTTTTAAAAATACTTACATGAGCAGTGCATTTTCTGTTTAAACCCAAACCCAAGTTAAGAAAAGGGCATTTATGGAAACACCTGGTTTCTTGTTGTCACTCCTAGTATTATTCCTTCTCCTTTCCTCTCTCTTTTTCCTTTTCTTCTTTCTTCTTCAAACTAAGCATGTAAAACTACAAAGTCAATAAAACTAACCTAAGCTAAACTGGAAAAAATTTATGTAGAGACTCTTAAATATCTACCAAACATAGAAATATTTAGGGAATGTGGCCCCCAAATCATGAAAATTTTGTTGTAAGCTTGAATATGGATGAAATGTCTTGCTCTCATATTCAGATGGATAGTAGAATTTACTTTAACTAGGAACTTAATTTAAAAATTGAACTCAGGGCCAGCTGATGTTTATTCCACATTTCACACATTTACCAATAAAAAAAATTAGTATAACTAGAAAATTGTTTTCAAGCATTTAGAAGTTATTCTCCTAAAAAGCATTGGGATGCTCTCAACAGTCATTAAAGCTCTTCCTATCTCTAGCCTCACTTTGTTAGCTTTTTGTTTTCAAAAAAAAAGAAAAGAATTGGATTTCTTTCAAGTCTCAAAAATTTGGAAACTTTATCCATCTCTAAATAGTTTCAACATGGTTTAGAAAACTGGCCTTACTTGCATTTGTTTCTTTGGATCACTCACCGCAGTTCTGGAGAAGATGCCCTCCAACTCATTTTCTTCCTCTTCAATTTTAGAATTCTATTCAAAAATCCAAGCTTGTTAAAGCTGCTAAATATATTGTTTTTGGAGATGGTAAAATTTCCAAGGTTTAAATTATGTATTTTTAAATAAACAATTACACTAAAATAAATACGCCTAGATAACAATTTTGGAAAGAAAATCCTATGGGGTTTTACATGTTTCCTGAAGTGTGACTTCTCATGGTCTCATTTATTATTCAAATATTCCCACTATAGAGAACAAATTCCCTTTAAAAGGAAAAAGAATTGGAAAGGACTTCTACAAATCACATAGGTGCAGTTCTTTTCACAGTTCATTCATGTATGGATTAAATGAGAATATTAAAACAAAGACTGTCTCATTTTCAAAGTCTTTTCTTACAGAAATTTAAGCAAACATGAATTAGACTTTTCTGTGGTGAGGCTGCAGACAGAGACATGCTTTTCCCTGAGACTTGTTCTTTTGTTCTTAAGTAAATGTTCAAAAAGCACCTGTTTTCTTTTTTTTTCTCTTTAACAGACCATTCATAATGGCTCAATGGAAAGGTTACTGTGATTTGTATTCCCTTGTTTCATCATTGTTGTCAGCAGTACTGACAATGTGTGTCATAGTACAATATGTGTGCTGCCAACTTGGGACTGCAGACACAAATAGCTGATGATATAAAACATTTGTCAATTTGGGAAGATGATCTTTGGTTCTTAATGAAAAATCAATTAAAAGTGTTCATTAACAATATTCGTTTGAGTTTGTTGACTAAGATCACGAAAAGTTTGAATTATTTTTAACATTGGGGAAAGTGGCCTATATATGAACCAGTCTAGTAGTATAGGCTGTGACATCCCCTCATAGCTCAGTTAGGAAAGAATCTGCTTGCAATGCAGGAGGCCCCGATTCAATTCCTGGGCCAGGAAGATCCACTGGAGAAGGGATAGACTACCCACTCCAGTACTCTTGGGCTTCCCTTGTGGCTCAGCTAGTAAAGAATCCACCTGCATTGCAGGAGACCTGGGTTCAATCCCCAAGTTGGGAAGATCCTCTGGAGAAGGGAACAGCTACCCACTCCAGTATTCTGGACTGGAGAATTCTGGCCTGGAGAATGGGGTAGCAAAGAGTCAGACATGACTGAGCGACTTTCACGTCACTTCTCTTTCATTTTACTGTCTTCAAAATACTGAATATTCATTGAAATGAATTCATCAGCTGAAGGCATAACATATATTGGATCTATGGGATGGCAGATTAAACATTCATATTTGATGTCTGATAAGGACAAACTTTTTTTTCTTTTTAATTTATTTTTAATTGAAGGATGATTGCTTTACAACACTGTGTTGGTTTCTGCCATACATCAACATGAATCAGCCATAGGTATACATTTGCCCCCTCCCTCTTGAACCTCCCTCCCACCCCATCCCTCCCCTCTATGTTGTCACAGAGCACCAGGGTTGAGTTCTCTGAGTCATATAGCAAATTCCCACTGGCTATTTGTTCTACATATGGTAGTGTTTATGTTTCCATGCTACTCTCTCCATTTGTCCCACCCTCTCCTTCCTGACCTGTTTCCCCAAGTCTGTTCTCTATGTCTGCATCTCTATAGCTGCCCTGCAAATAGGTTCATCAGTCCCATTCTTCTAGATTCCATATATATGTGTGAATATATGATATTTGTTTTTCTCTTTCTGACTTACTTCACTCTGTATAGTAGGCTCTAGGTCCATCCACCTCATTAGAACTGATGCAAATGTATTCCTTTGTATGGCTGAGTAATATTCCATTGTATATATATACCACATATTCTTTACCATTCATCTTTCAATGGACATCTAGGTTGCTTCCATGTCCTAGCTATTGTAAATAGTGCTGAAATTAACATTGGGGTACATGTGCCTTTTTCAATTATGGGTTTCTCAGGGTATATGCCTGGTAATGGGATTGCTGTGTCATATGGTAGTTTTATTCCTAGTTTTTAAAGGAATCTCTATACAGTCTTCCATAGTGGCTGTATCAATTCGCATAAGGACCAACAATTTTTATCTGCTAAAAAAAGATTCAATATTCATTAAAAAATAAAGTTATTTTCAACAAGGTTACCAATACCATTCAAATGGGGGAAAGACAGTCTTTTCAACAAATGGAGCTGGAAAAGCTAACTACCAAGGCTATCTAACCACCCAGGAAACTAGCAGGAGACACAATTGTCCAAGCCCGCCATGACAGGCCTACTGATTTCAATCCTGAGTATGAACCGGAAAAGCAGTCCTGTGACCTGAATCAGCCCAACTCTACCATGGTCCTAGAGGCAGTTCTGTCCATCTAGGGACCCACTCAGGAACCATCCAGGAACTCTCTCAGAGACCTAGGGGTAGCCAAACCCTTCTGTGTACCTGGTAACAAGGCCGCTATCTGTGGATTTAATAGCAGACCTGGAAAAGGCCCCATGAACTGCCTCCTACTCTGCTCCAGTGTGGTCCTGGAGCTGTCCCATTCACCTGGGGATGGGGCAAGAACCACACATGCTTGTGCCCCTGGTGACAGGTTGGCTGGACACAGACTCAGCAAGAGCCATGTACCTCAGCTCCAGCTCCACTGGACTAAGATCTTGGAGACAGTCCCATCTGGGAACCCAGCACTGGTGAAGGTCAGAAGTCAAATTAAGAAAACCTGAATACTATGATGGAGGTGATAAATCACTTGGACTTTAGTATAAATGTGAAAAGAGAAAATTATTAAAATAAATACAGCTACAATATGTGATACACAATACAAAAATATGGACATTGTGACACAAAATGTGTGTTGGAGGGTAAGAAAAAGTGTAGACTTTTTATATGCAATTGAAATTACATTATCAGCTTAAAATAGACTGCTCTAAGATAGTTTACATTCAACTTCAAGGCACATGTGTGTGTGTTAGTCGCTCAGTCGTGCCTGACTCTTTGCGACCCCATGGACTGTAGCCCACCAGGCTCCTCTCTCCATGAGATTTTCCAAGCAAGGATACTGGAATGGGTTGCCATTTCCTTCTCCAGGGGATCTTCCCAACCCAGGGATCGAACCTAGGTCTCCTGTACTGCAGGCAGATTCTTTACCAACTGAGCTACAAGGGAAGCCCATATGGATGCTGCTAATAAAGAGATATGCATGTGCAGATATTTGTTTTCTTTTTCTCTTAATTCTGATGTATCATTTGCTGTCAAAGAATTACTTATTGTTAAGTAGCAAGTTTATATCCCTATGAGAAGAATGTAGCTTTCCCATTTGAAACTGTGAAATAATTCAGTTTATGTTGGGTTTGATCAAATCAAGAGACAGAAAAATAAAATAAGAAAATGATTTCAAACAATAATCCTATTTTATTCCTAAGATTAGGATATTTTATGGATGACAGCTAAATTAAATTGGAGTAAGAATTGTTCACAATGATTAATGCTGTTGTTCATTCATAGTAACTAGAAAAGAGAAAGAAAGTAATCTTTCTTTAAAGGAAAAATCAATCGGTTGAAAGAATGATCAATTACTGAAGACAGAATCCTGAGAAAACTCATCAAGAGTTTCAGCTTCATTATCCTCTTTGAGCTCATGAGGCCTTTGCCCAGAGTGTGGATAAAAGAGTCTTCAGAAACCTCTGCCCCATTCACTACTAAATTTGACCCTGAAAGCAACTGGGAAATCAGGGGTGTAGCTGTCATTCACTGTTGAGCTGCAAGTTGTGGTTCTGTTTCCCTTGTCCCTTAACAGCTAATACTCAACAAACCAGCCAGCCAGCCAACCATTCATTCATTCAAGAAATGCCTTTTGAGCATGCACTATGAGTTAAACAACAGGGTGGTGAGAGACTCTAATCAGAAATAAAAAAGAATGAACACTAAGGAAGAAAACACTCATCCTAATTCAAGCCATACCCCCTGCATACTGGGGATCAGTAAATACCAAGGTTTAAGGAGGGGATCTGCTTAAAATACCAAGGCCTAAGGATTTTGGCAGCCTTCCTAAGTCTACATATCACCCTATCACTGCTATCCCAGATTCAGAGGCATTTCTGGCTTTGTGCATGTTTTCTTCCTCATTTGCCTTTTGTCTTGGCCCCATGCCACCATGCAGAAAGCAAAATCTATAAATATGAACTAGTTCTCATGCAGCTAAGAAAAGCTACAGTGGAGACGGTGGTACTAATAATGATAAATGTTCTTTTACCTCTGATTCATACAATAACTTTGTTTTAAAGATTGGTTTTCTTTCTTTTTTAACACTGAACAGATTATGGGTCATAGCCTTCAGTTATCCACACAAGGTACATGTCTTTCACTTGATTATTGTCTGCTCTTGTGGGGAAAAACAAAAACTCCAAGTAATACCAGAGAACTTTTTTATAAGTCAGGTAAACCATCTAGAATTATTCTACAAAGGGGATGTCACAGAGCATGCATTCTGTTTTTATTCCTGCTAGATTCCTGATATGTACCAATAAACGTATGTAATGGTCCCAGTATATATACATAAGGAATTTAATAAAAACTCTGTTAATTGTTCAGTCATGTCCAACCCTTTGTGACTGCATAGACTGTAACCCAGCAGGCCCCTCTGTCCATGGAATTCTCCAGGCAAGAACACTGGCATGGGTAGCCATTTCCTTCTCCAGGGGATCTTCCCAACCCAGGGATCTAACCTGGGCCTCCCACATTATAGGCAGATTCTGTACTGTCTGAGCCACCGGAGAAGGACAAATAATAACTAGTTGACTCTTTTATAAGTCCAAATTCTGTAACATTATATATGGAATTTATAAATATGTAATCCAATGTGTAGATGCTGGAGAGAGAAGTTTTGGTTTCAATTTAAGAAATGTTTAATGGTCAAAACTATTCAATATGATGACCTGCCTCAAGGTATCACATTACCTCATAATATACTATTGGATGCAATGAAGGCACAGAATATTAGATAAATCTCATCTTGATTATGGAAAGAGAAATGCTTCAACCTGCTAAAGAGGTTCAAGCATCAGCAAAATATTTGGATAGATATTTTGGAGCTAAAGGCACTTTGGAATACTATTCTAATTAAATATTATGTAAGTAAAGAGAAAAATAACTCCCGTTAATAACTGGGGTATAGTGGTTAACAATAACACAGAGGTATGGGATAGCATTTCTGAAACTACTGTATGCCATTACCAGAGTTGAATCAATAAGCAAATATATTGTAGGAAAATCAGAAGCAAGTTCTGTCAGAAAAAGAAGCTACAAACAAGGAAATAGCAAATTCTACAACAAAGAGCACACTGTTGGACTGAAACCAGAAACATCATTATGAGCTTCTGTTTTAGTTAACATATACATAGTTAACAGATAGACATATGGTAGATGTATAGCTAAAAATATACATAGAAATATGTGTGTGTAAGCATGGAATTATATATATATATATATATATATATATATATATATATATACACACACACACACATATATACACATATACATATATATATACATACACACATATATATACACACTCATACATATATATTAAATACATACATACACATAATACACACATACATTTCCAAGCTCTGCTCACTGGGAAGGCCTAGAGGTAGTGATATACTAGTAACTGTGTTAGATAAATAGCTGAATAAATAAATAAATACAGGAGAAGGAATGTCTCTTTCTTAGTGAAGAATTCCAATTAATAAGTGTGGAAGGAATTAGAAAATTGCCATTGTATCACTAACATCATTATTGCAAACAAAATCCACCAATGAATGCTGAAGTTAGTGAGCAAAAGTTTGAGATGAAAGGATATTAGCATAGTCTCAAAGTACCACCCCTGGGATATTTTTTCATTACAAGGTAATGATTGTAATGATAGAGTGGAGAAATCCATTAAACAATCAAGGTTAACATGGGTAGAAATAAGACAAGATATCTCCTGCATCTTCTGATTTGTCACACTGAGAAGGGTGCTTCACTTCTGTCTTTTGATTTTTTCTAAAAACTCATAATCACAGTGCAATAGCAAGAAAATATCAGATACATCCAAACTGAAGGATATTCTACAAAATAACTGATAATTACTTTTCAAAATTGTTGAGGTCAAAAGGACAAAGAAGACAACTTCTACTTCAATAACTGGGGATAGTTGTCCTGCCCCCAATAGGGCTGTGACAACCGCAGAGCAAAGAGGAGGCCTTGCTCAACATCCAGTGCAGACTCTCGTCAGCACAACATCAGTCACACCCACTCTCAATGGAAGAAGAGCCAGGACACACTGAGGAAAACAGGCAGCAGGCATCCATAGTAAAAACAGCTGTCATACCAAACATATTAAAGCTATACAGGCTAAACAGGGACACTCTCACATTAAAAAAAAAAAAAACAAAACACCAGCCTTCCAATATCACAGTAGATAATTGTTTCTCCTAAACTCACAGAATAAGAGAAATAAAAGTAAAATCAGGAAGCAGAGAAACCACTTCCAGTTAAAAAAATATCAAGGGAACTCCCATGAGGGGTAAAGAAAAACAAAGAAACACACCTCTTCAGCCCAACAGATACCAAGTTCAAAAAGAAGATAAAGAAAATTCCACATGCCATGGGGAAACTAAGCCCATGCACCACAACAATTGAGCTTGTGCTTTAGAGCCTGGGAGCCACAACTACTGAGCCCATGTGCCACAACTACTGAAGCCTGTGTGCCTAGAGCCAATGTTATACAATAAGAGAAGCCATCACAATAGGAAGCCTGTACACCACAACTAGAGAGTAGCCTCTGCAACTAGAGAAAAGCCTGCATAGCAATGAAGACCCAGCATAGCCATAGATGAATAAATAAATAAATAAAATTTTAAAAGTGAGAGGATGGAAAAAGCTATTTCATGCAAATGGAAATGACAAGAAAATGGGGATAACAATACTCACATCAGATAGACATTAAAACAAAGGTCATAAAGAAGGATAAAGAAGGACATGAAGATAAAAGGATCAATATGAGAAGATAATATTATGCTTGTCAACATACATGCACCCAATATAGAAGCACCAAACACATAAAACAAATAACAGACATAAAGGGAGAAATTGATAGGAATACAATACATCAGTGGACAGATCTCCCAGACAAGAAAAAAAAGAAAATCAATAAAGGCAACAGAGATCCTAAATGATACGATAGAACACATTTAATTGATATTTTCAGGGCATTAAATTTATAAAAAAAACATAATACATACTATTTTTAAGTACACATAGATGATTCTCTAGGACTGATCACATATGAGGGCACAATACAAGCCTCAACAAATTTAAGAGGACCAAAGTTATTTCAAGCATCCTTTCTGGCCACAGTGGCATGAAACCAGAAATCAAACACAGAAAAAAAATATGAGGGGAAAATGATTACGTGGAGACTAAAAAACATGCTACTAAAAATTAATGGGTCAACAACGAAATCAAAGAAGTTAAAAATATATTGAGACAAATGACAATGAAAACAAAACCATACAACATCTATGCGATGCAGCAAAAGCAGTTATTAGAGGGAAGTTCATAGTGATACAGACATTCCTCAAAAACCAAGAAAAATCTCAAACAACCTAACCTACCACCTAAAAGAATTAGAAAAAAAAAAGAGAAAACAAAACCTAAAGTCAGAGGAAGGATGGAAATAAAAGTCAGAGAAGAAATAAATAAAGATTTAAAAAATGAAAGAAAAAATCAGTAAAAACCAAGAGCTGATTCTATGAAAGGGTGAACAAAATTGACAAGCTTCTGGTCAGGTTCACCAACAAGAAAAGAGGATCCAAATAAATAAGATAAGAAACGAAAAAGGAGAAAAAACTGATACCACAAAATATAAAAAGCTGTATGGAAATAATATGAAAAAATGCCAACAACCTGGACAACCTGAAAGACATGGACAGGTTTCTAGAAACACACAATTCAACAAAATTGAATCAAGAAGAGATACATAAACACAACAATTACTACAAGTGAAATAGAATCTGTAATTTTAAAAGTCCCTGAAAATGGAAGTCCAAGACCAGATGGCTTCATAGCCAAATTCAACCAAATATATAAAGAACTTATATTGATCTTTCTCAAACTCTTCCAAAAGACTGAAGAGAAAGGAATACTCCTAAAGATATTCAATGGAGCCAAAATCACTCTAATACCAAAACCAAAGACACTACCAAAAAATAAAATTAAAGGAGAGTATCTCTGATGAATATACATACAAAATTTCTCATCAAAATATTAGGAAACCAAATCCAACACACATTAAAAAGATCATATACTATGACCAATTTGGATTCGTCCCAGGGTCACAAGGATGGTTCCACATACACAAATCAATGTGAAACACCAGATCAACAAAAGAAAAGATAAAAACCACATGAAAATCTGAAAAGATGCAGAAAAAGCATTTGATGTAATTCAATATCTATTTATGATAAAAAGTCTCAAAGTGGATATAGAGGAAACATATCTTAACATATTAGCCACAACCAATATAATACTCAATGGTGAAAAGCTGAAAGACTTCCGTCTTAAAATATGGAACAAGACAAGAAAGCCCATTCTTACCACTTCTGTTCCACATAGTATTGGAAGTACTAGCCACAGCAATCAGACAAGAAAAAGAAATAAAAGGTACTCAAATTAGAAGGGAAGAAGTAAAATTGTCATAATATTCAGATGGCACAATACTGCATACAGAAAACCCTAAAGAGTTTAAACAAAAACTATTAGAACTGATAAGTGAATTCAGAAAAGTAGCAGGATACAGGATTAACATACAGAAGTTGGTTTCATTTCCTTACACTAACAATGAAATATCATAAAAGATATGTTTAAAAAATCACTTTAAAATCACATCCAAAAAATAATAATAAAGCACTTGGGAATAAACCTGATCAAGGAGGTGAAAGTCTTATATACTGAAAAGTATAAAACATCAATAAAGGAAACTGAAGATGATTCAGAGAAATGGGAAGATATTCCATTTTCTTGGATTGGAAGATCCAATATTAAAATGCCCATGCTACCCAAAGCAATCTAGAGATTTAATGTAATCCCTATCAAACTACCCATGGCTTTTGTCACAAAACTAGAACAAAGAATCCTAAATATATATATATATATATAAAACTATAAAATACCCAGAATTACCAAGCAATCCTGAAGAAAAAAAACAAAGCAGGAAGCATAATCCTCACAGACTTCAGACAATACCACAAAGTTACAATAATCAAAACAGCATGGTAGTTGCACAGAAACAGATATATGAATCAATGGAATAGAATAGAAAGCCCAGAAATACACATCTATAGTCAACTAATCTTCAAAAAAGAATCAAGAATATATGATAGAAAAAAAATAGTCTCTTCAATAAGTGATGTTGGCAAAATTGGACAACTGCATGTAGATCAATGAAGGTAGAACGCATTCTCACATCATACACAAAAATAAACCCAGAATAGCTTAAAGACTTATACATAAGACATGACATCATAAATCTCCTAGGGAAAAACATAGGCAAAACATTCTCTGACATGAATCATACCATTTTTTTTTTTTGGTCAGGTCATTCTTCCAAGACAATAGGAACAAAAAGCAAAAATAAACAAGTGGGATCTAATCAAATGTACAAGTTTCTGTACAGCATAAGAAATTGTACACAAATAAAAAGACAACTTACGGACTGGGAGAAAATATTTGTGAATGATGTAACAGAGAAGGGCTTAATTTCCAAAATACACAAACAGCTCAGACAACTCAAGAACAACAAAAAACTCAAATAACCCAGTTAAAAATGGGCAGAATACCTAAATAGACATTTTCCCAAACATGCACATGGCCAATAGTCACTTGAAAAGATGCTCAACATCTTTATTATTAGAGAAATGCAAGTAAAAATTACAATGAGGTACCATTTCACACTGGTCAGTATGGCTGTCATTAAAATGTCTAAATACAAGTACTGGAGAGGGTGTAGAGAAAAGGTAACTCTCCTACACTGTTGGTGGGAATGTAAATTGATGCAGCTGCTACAGACAGCAGTATGGAGGTTTCTAAAAAAATCTAAAAATAGAGCTGCCATATGATCCTGCAATTCCACTCCTCAGCATGCATCTGGATAAAAATATAATTCAAAAAGATACATGCACCCCTATATTTATAGCAGCATTATTCACAGTAACTGAGACATGGAAACAACCTAAATGTCCATCAACTTATGAGTGGATAAAGAAGATGTTACATGTATACAATGGAGTACTACTCACCAATAAGAACAAAGTAATGCTATTTGCAACAACATGGATGGACTTGGAGATTATAATACTAAGTGAAGTCAGAAAGAGAAATAAATACCACATGATATCACATATGTGGAATATAAAATATGACACAAATAAACCTATCTAAAAAAAAAACAGAAACATAACAGACTTGTGGTTGCTCAGGGAGAGGAGAGGAGAGAGGAGAGGAGGAGGGATGGATTGCAACTTCGGGGTTATAAGATGCAAACTATTAACATATAGAATGTTTAAACAACAAGGCCCTACTGTATAGTATAGGGAAGTATATTCAATATCCTATGACAAAACCATAATGGAAAGGAATACAAAAAGAATGTATACATATGTATAACTGAATCACTTTGCTTTAGAGCATAAAGTAACACAGCATTGTAAATCGACTATACTTCAATAAAAAATAAACAAACAGAAAGACAAAGAAGGACTTAGGAATTGTCAAAAATTGGAGGAGAGTAAGGAAACATGAACAATTAAATAAAATGTTGTATCCTGCAATGCATCCTGGAACAGAAAAGGGACATTAAGTGAAAAAACTGATGAAATACAAATTAATTCTATAGATTAGTTAATAGCAATACTGTAATGTTAAGACTGATTTTGATAACTGTACTATGGTTATATAAGATCTTAACATTAAAGGAAACTAAGTTTAGCACCAGTATGAGGGGTGCTTTGTACTATTATTGCAACTTTTTTATAATTCTAAATTCATTTTAAAATAAATAAAAATGTAAAAGTAACCATATAAATTGGGTCCAACATCACATCATTTGGAGCCTCGTACTTTCCAAATGAGAATTTGATACAGTCTTCTTCATTTCATTCTTTGTATTATTTCTCTTCCTTTCTCTTAGCTATGACTTGTTTTGTGCATCACTTTTCAAGTACATATGAAAAAATCTTACTCTTTTAACATTGTATAAAGTGAAAGTGAAGTAACTCAGTCGTGGCCTATTCTTTGCAACACCATGGACTGTAGCCTACTAGGCTCCTCCATCCATGGGATTTTCCAGGCAAGAATACTATAATGGGTTGCCATTTCCTTCTCCAGGAGATCTTCTCGACCCAGGGTTTGAACCCGGGTCTCCCATTGTAGACAAGAGGCAATTTGCTTTTCTAAAAGAGAAGTTTAACACTTCTAACTATATAATAATATAATATTATCAGAATTACATAATTCTTAGCTTGATTACCAAAGATAGAGTTTGGAAGTGAAACAAGTAATCTGAACTGGTATCCAAAATCTTTTAAAAGACGAGATGCTATATTCTAGAATGATCTCTGTTTCCAAGGTAAATCATTCAATATCATAGTAATTCAAGTCTATGCCCCAACCAGTAATGCTGAAGAAGCTAAAGTTGAATGGTTCTATGAAGATCTACAAAATCTTTTGAAACTAACACCCCCAAAAAGATGTCTTTTTCATTATAGGGGACTGAAATGCAAATGTAGGAAGTCAAGAAACATCTGGAGTAACAGGAAAATTTGGCCTTGGAGTACAGAATGAAGTAGGGCAAAGGCTAATAGAGTTTTGCCAAGAGAACTCACTGGTCATAACAAACACCCTCTTCCAACAACACAAGAGAAGACTCTACACATGGACATCACCAGATGGTAAACATCAAAATCAGATTGATTATATTCTTTGCAGCCAAAGATGGAGAAGCCCTATACAGTCAGCAAAAAAAAAAAAAAAAAAAAAGACCGGGAGCTGACTGTGGCTCAGATCATGAACTCCTTATTGTCAAATTCAGACTTCAATTGAAGAAAGTACGTAAAACCACTAGACCATTCAGGTATGACCTAAATCAAATCCCTTATGATTATACAGTGGAAGTGACAAATAGATTTAAGGGATTAGATCTGATAGAGTGCCTGATGAACTATGGACAGAGGTTCATGATGTTGTACAGGGATCAAGACCATCCCCAAGAAAAAGAAATGCAAAAAAGCAAAATGGTTGTCTGAGGAACCCTTAAAAATAGCTGTGAAAAGAAGAGATGTGAAAAGCAAAGAAGGAAAGGAAAAATATACCCATTTGAATGCAGATTTCCAAAGAATAGCAAGGAGAAATAAGAAAGTTTTCCTCAGTGATCAGTGCAAAGAAATAGAGGAAAACAATAAAATGGGAAAGATTAGAGATCTCTTCAAGAAAATTAGAGATATCAAGGGAATATTTCATGCAAAGATGGGCTCAATAAAAGACAGAAATGATTTGGACCTAACAGAAGCAGAAGATATTAAGAAGAGGTGGCCAGCATACACAGAAGAACTGTACAAAAAAAAATATTTTCACGACCCAGATAATTACGATGGTGTGTTCACTCACCAAGAGCCAAACATCATGCCATGTGAAGTCCAATGGGCCTTAGGAAGCAACACTAGGAACAGAGCTAGTGGATGTGATGGAATTCCAGTTGAGCTACTTCAAATCCTAGAAGTTGATGCTTTGAAAGTGCTGCACTCAATATGCCAGCAAATTTGGAAAACTCAGCAGTGGCCACAGGACTGGAAAAGGTCCGTTTTCATTCCAATCCCAAAGAAAGGCAATGACAAAGAATATTCAAACTACCACACAATTGGACTCATCTCACATGCAAGTTAAGTACTGCTCAAAATTCTTCAAGCCAGGCTTCAGTAATATGTGAACCGTGAACTTCCGGATGTTCAAGCTGGTTTTACAAAAGGCAGAGGAACCAGAGATCAAATTGCCAATATTCATTGGATCATCGAAAGAACAAGAGATTTCCAGAAAAACATCAATTTCTGCATTATTGACTGTGCCAAAGCCTTCGACTGTGTGGATCACAAGAAACTGGAAAATTCTAAAGAGATGGGAATACCAGACAACCTGACCTGCCTCCTGAGAAATCTGTATGCAGGTCAAGAAACAACAAGTAGAACTGGACATGAAACAAGAGACTGGTTCCAAACCAGGAAAGGAATATGTCAAGGCTGTATACTGTCACCCTGCTTATTTAACTTATGCAGAGTATATCATGAGAAATGCTGGGCTGGATGAAGCACAAGCTGGAATCAAGATTGCCAGGAGAAATATCAATAACCTCAGATATGCAGATGATACCACCTTTATGGCAGAAAGCGAAGAACTAAAGAGCCTTTTGATGAAAGTGAAAGAGGAGAGTGAAAAAGTTGGCTTAAAGCTCAACATTCAGAAACTAAGATCATGGCATCTGGCCCCATCATTTCATGGGAAATAGATATGGAAACAATGGAAAGAGTGACAGACTTTATTATTTTGGGCTCCAAAATTACTGCAAATGGTGACTGCAGCCATGAAATTTAAAGATGTTTCCTCCTTGGAAGGAAAGTTATGACCAACCTAGACAGCATATTAAAAAGCGGAGACATTACTTTACCAGCAAAGTTCCATCTAGTCAAGGCTATGGTTTTTCCAGTAGTCATATATGGATGTGAGAATTGGACTATAAAGAAAGTTGAGCACCACAGAATTGATGCTTTTGAACTGTGGTGTTGGAGAAGACTCTTGAGAGTCCCTTAGACTGCAAGAAGATCCAACCAGTCCATCCTAAAGGATATCAGTCTTGAGTGTTCATTGGAAGGACAGATGTTGAAGCTGAAACTCCAATCCTTTGGCCACCTGATGCGAAGTACTGACTCATTTGAAAAGATCCTGATGCTGGGAAAAATTGAAGGCAGGCGGAGAAGGGGACGACAGAGAATGAGATGGTTGGATGGCACCAGTGATTCAATGGACATGAGTTTGAGTAAACTTCTGGAGTTGGTGATGGACTGGGAGGCCTGGCGTGCTGCAGTCCATGGGGTAGCAAAGAGTCAGATATGACTGAGTGACTGAACTGAACTGAAGTCTGCATTTTGAATGCAGCAGTAGATTTCTCTCTTAATCAAGCTCTCTAAAAATTGACTGCTGAACAGGACTTCTTCTTGGTAGTATGAGCACAGAAAGCAGTCATGACTTCTGTAGCTTAAAAATAATATCAATATTTAGTGTGCCAGGTGCTTTGATACATGATTTACATGGATTAGCTTATTATTAATAAAAAATATGAGTTGTTAATTCATAATAAGTTACTCTATGTGTCAGATTCAGATTATTTTCCATCCTACTTAATTTGATCTTCATTAGAATCCTGAGATAGGTAAGTTTGCCCTCCTTGTTTTAAGGATAAGGAAACTGAAGCTTAGTAAGGCTAAGTAATTTGTATAAAGTGACATATATATGACTGGTAGACTGGAAGCTCCAACTTTGATAGTCAAAATTCAGAACATGTACACGTAAACCTTATAAAATGCTGCATCCATCTATAGGTAGGGAAGATCCCCTGGAGGAGGAAATGGCAACCCACTCAGTGATCTTGCCTGGAGAATTTCACAGACAGAGGAACCTAGTAGGCTACAATCCATGGTGTCACAAACAGTTGGACATGACTGAGTGACTAAATTGTAATATACTGAACAAGGCTCAAGAAATCCTCTAACTCTAGAACACAGGTTCTCAAACTTCACTGTGCACTGGAATCACCCAGGCCACATCACATACAATCCATCACAGCACATCACAATCCAATGAGAAACTCTAGGTGTGAGACCAGGACAGTAGTTATTTCTTTATAGCTTTCCCACATGATTCCAATGCACCACCAAGTTTAAAAATCCATGCTCTAGAAATAAATTTACAAAATACCAGTGGGCAAGGACATGGTTAAGGCAAGCTAAGCACACAAATTAAGAACTAGATATTAATGACACTAATGTTATTGTACAGAAATTCTAATTGTTAATGAGGGAAAGTGTTTCTTTTTTGCTTATCTCAGTATTTCAGTAAATACATATTCCTCTGATGAAGAAACTGATTGCATATTACATTGTGATATTTTTCCATAGTGTTTTATGAATGAAAAATAATTATAACTTTAAAATAATTGAGAAAGAAGAATTATGAACTTTGTTAATTATCTAGTCCCTCCCCCATGTCTTTAATATTCTATTTTCCACTTGGCAGTTAGTAAATGGAACTGCATTATTGTTCTCTTTTATGTTTGACTTCCTTTAAAAAAATATAAATACCACTAAATAGAAAACTGATCTTTTTCTTATTTGGCTTACATATTGGTGTGCTGTTATTTATTACATGTCTATGATGCATTTATCATTATTTATTTAAAAAACATACTCTATTTCTGCACAGTTTAGTGGGAAGTTGAAATGGTTATCTAAATCATTCAAGAAAAAAAAAAAAAAAAGAATGTTGACCAAAACTAACTGTATTCAACTTAGGTTGAATACAACTTGAATTCTGGAAATAAAGCCCCTCATACTTCTCATTAATATATCTAGAGACAGTAGGCATTCATTCTGTGAATGCCTATGGCAATATATCCTTTATGGTTTTTACTCAAATAGATGCATATTGATGGAGATCAGAAGTGAAAATATTAAGTGTTCTTGTTTGATTACATAGCACTGTGATAAGTGAGTTTGAAGGAATTAAAGGGACAACATTCCTGAGTTTATCTGTGAGACTCTGGACTTAAACAGTGTCATTTCAGGACTCAGGTGACAAAATGACATGGCAAAGGCAAATCTTTCCAGCTGTGCAGAGAATCAAGCACCACTCAGACTTCTTGTGAACTCTGAGATAAAACACTCTTGGTATAGATGATATCTCTAGAAATACACTATGATCCTGGCAGTACTGAGTTTCTTGAGATGATGTCCTAAAATAGTAGTCACTGGCTAAGAGGAATGAGAACATGAAAGGCAGAACACTGCAGATAAGCTGTGAACATATGCATGATATTTCTTTGTAGTTCACATAAACAATGGGCTGGCCTTTCTTTGTCTGGGGGATTCCTCCCCTTGGAGTCAGTAGAGGATTGAGCTCTTGTAAATTAAGCATTAAATTTTAATAAGAAAAGAAAGCCAGTGTGACCTTATTTTATACTCACAGCCTAGTGAAGCTTAGATATACAAATTGCAGACATAAAACAAGTCTGGTGAATGTACGTGGGAAACCTCTCTACCCCTAATATCTACACCCTAACTTCCAAACAAATGAAGCGATAGCTGTACGAAACTTTATGGGCATTTCAGAGAATAATTAAAATCTATTCACCACGAGCAATATTGTTTATAAGACCCTATTCTAGAAAGATGCTATAGGATGATTCTGAAATTGCCTAGTCTGTAAGAAATTCATATGAACAAGTTTTGGATTTAACAGTGCTGTTTTAAAAATCTTGTTTTTGATTTAATCAAACAGTGGACTCTCAATAAACTTAGTATGCATCAGGCATTGTCCTTGAGGAGCTGCTGATGCCCAAAGATCGAGAGGCATGAGAAAAAATCTGTAGTCATCACTGACCAAACACCACTTCCACAACATCAGAATAATGCATAAGCACCTCCTACCACCACTACTTAGCAATGTGGATCACACAAAGGAGAAAGGCAGACAAAGGGAGGGAAAGGAAACCATTAAGGGCTGAGGATTTACCTCAAATAATTAATCTATGAAATAGACAGTGGCAAGGTTATATAACTTGAGTTTGGCTTTCAAATTACTGAATTATACAGCATATTCTAGGAATGTATAGATCTGTCTATTTGCTCTATGCAGATGTGGAAGTTTGAAAGCCAAAATGAGTTGCATTATATGTATACATAAGTTACATGCCCTGGTTTGTGATTATTCAATTTATTTCCAGCCAAATTGTTTCTAAAACAACAGTGATCTGACCTATTTAATCAATTTATTTCTAACAGGGTATGTCTAAATTAGTAGATTATTCACATGGAATGCACACAAGTAGAATACTGCTCAACTTTTATATTACCCTGAAAATTCAGGCATCACAATGAAGTGGAGATGTTGGTCACAGGAGACAAACTTGCAACTAGAAGATGCATAAGTTCTGGAGATCTAACGTACAGCACTGTGATCATAGTCAACAATATTGTATTACATGCTTCAAAACTGCTGAGACTAGATATTAATGTTCTCATCACAAAAATGAAATTATAACTATGTGATGTGATAGGTATTAGCTAATCCTGCAGTGGTAATCACATGACAATATATAAATGTATGAAATCAACACATTGTGTACCTTAAATTTATACAATGTTATTGGCCAATTATATATCAATTTTTTTTTTATATATCAATTTTTAAAAATAGAATAGAGGCAGGAGTTTCTGTAGCTACTCAGGTTTTGATCCCACTCACCTCAGAAGTTCTGGGGTTTCACCCAGGCTGATCTAATTTCTACACCTTCTCCATAGAAAAGGCTAATGAGAGATGTTTGGATAGCCATGTATTGTAGACCAGCATTACATTAAGCACCTAAAATTTATTTTTGAACCTGAATGGTTCAACTCATTCACCCTGGACCCTCAGGATACTACCCTCAGCCCACATCAGATCATAGCTAAAAGCATGAAGATATATTCATTTAGTATGCTGACATAATTGAAAAGGCCTTGTGTAAGTGATATCCTTCCCAGGGGTCTGAGACAGTAAAAAACTCGCCTGCCAATGCAGGAGACATAAAAGATGCAGGTTTGATTCCGACATCAGGAAGATCCTCTGGAGGAAGGTATGACAATCCACTCCAGTATTCTTGCCTAGGAAATCCCATGGACAGATGAGCCTGGCAGGCTACAGTCTGTAGGGTCACAATTGAAGCAACTTAGCATGCAATAGATATCTCAAGAAACAACCAATTGAAACACACAGACTTCAGGTTCCTGCAGAATCGTGGGTTGTTGGTCACAGGTCGCGTTATCAGCAGAAAACTTACCCAGCACAGTTCTGTAAAATTACATCAGTGGTGATAAAGGAGTAGAGACAGTAGTGATTGGTAATGCTGAGTCACAATTAGTCTCTGGTGGTTCAGCCTATAGGCACTACACCATACATCAGTTCTTTGCAATGTACATGAAAGTCAGCTGTAGTCTTGTGACACACGGATTGTAACTCAGTCCATCTGAGGTGGGGCTGAGGCTCTGCATTTCCAACAAACTCCCCTAACACACTGAAAGCCAATGGTCTTCAGGCTACACTTCACATAACAAGCTCATAGACCTCATCAACACAGGTCTAAACAGGAAAAAAAAAAATATAGCTGACTCACCTGGATCCAAGTCATGCATGTAGGTGGCATTAGAAACTTCCAGCTGAGATGCATGATCTTACCAGAAAAGTAATCATTCAGAGAGGAAAAACACCAAGGCAGCAATGAGTCTCAGAGCATGAGGGAGACGGAGCTAGTGTTGAGGGGTCTGGAAACTTGTATAGAAAGCAAGAAAGGAGAAGAGTGGGTAGCAATTATAGCAACAACATTGTTCGACTGAATAAATAATCCATGTTTGAAAAGCAGAGAAGGAAGCCTGGTGGACTTGAAGTCTGGCCCTGGAATGTCTGACCAAGGACACTAGACTCACTGGCACAGAAACTGCAAAGTCTTAACAACAAACTATGGAATGAAATGAGCACAGGCAAACTAAAAATGCCAGAGTGAACGCATGTCCAGAAGACAACCAGATGGATTCCTAAACGTGTTCATCTTTAGCTTTCAGAAGGATCCAAGCAGGGAAAATCCAAGTGTCCTAGTCCAAGACGAAACAGCATGTCCAGCAAGGAATACAGGAAGGGATGATGAATCTATGGGAGCTGGAAAACTCAAAAGGGCCCAGCTCGGCTACCCACATCAAACTTGTAAAGTTACGCTGCCCTACTGAGCCAGTGAAAGTCCTGCATTCCTCCCTATGTGTGTGGTGCAGAATAAACAGGCATGAATTAAGTTTCTCCAGCTGAGTTGTACTATAAAGAAAACTGAGTGCCGGAGAATTGATGCTTTTGAACTGTGGTGTGGGAGAAGACTCTTGAGAGTCCCTTGGACTGCAAAGAGATCAAATCAGTCAATCCTAAAGGAAATCAGTCCTGAATATTCATTGGAAGGACTGATGCTGAAGCTGAAACTCCATGCTTTGTCACCTGATGTGAAAAAACTGACTCACTGAAAAGACCCTGATGCTAGGAAAGATTGAAGGCAGGAGGAGAAGGGAACGACAGAGGATGAGATGGTTGGATGGCATCACCAACTCAATGGACATGAGTTTGAGTAAGCTCCAGGAGTTGGTGATGGACAGGGAAGCCTGGTGTGCTGTAGTCCACGGGGTTGCAAAGAGTCGGACATGACTGAGCAACTGAACTGAATTGAGCTGTGACAACTGGCCAGCAGCGCACTGCATGAGGCCTGCTGGTAAAGGCCCAAGTCTCCAAGTGAGGTCCCAGATCAGCAGTACCAGCATCACCTGGGATACTGTTAGGCCCTGTAAATTTTCTGCCCCACTTGCTCCAAACCTACCAATCAGAACCATGGGGAGATGCCTGCAACGTGTGTTTCTATAAGCCTTCCAGGTGATCCTGGTGCAGGCTCATTGTAGTAGAGTCTATTGGAAGTATGGTGGAGAGACAAGGCCAGCTGTGGCAAAGGACAGTCATTGTCAGTGGCCTTGATAATGGTGCTTTAAAAGAGCTAGTGAAGAACAAAACCTATTTATAGAGAGAAGAAAACCCAGTAAAGATGATGTAAAATAGTAATTAAAAAATGCTCAGTGATCAACAAAGTGGGCAATAATATTCCATGGTAGAGTTTTTATCAATGTTGAGGAATCATGTGTAGGACAATGGTGTTTGATGCTGATAATGAGAGACATCATGAGTGCCAAGCAGGGTCAAATCAGAATATATGTTTAAAATCATCTCAAGATGTACAATACTTTGAAGAGACTCACCAAAAAATGAGTGACATTTGGGACCCATTCTTGTGAAGAGATCTCAGAAGGGAAAAACAAGAAACACAACCATGGCAGTCTAATGGGATCTGTTTGACAAGAACATTGAGAAAGAATTTTGCTTTTTAACTATGAAAACAAATATAAGACACAACCCCCCCCCCAATAACACATAGTGGCATTAATTACAGGCCACCTTGCTTTATGGTGCTTCACAGACACTGTGTTTTTTAACAAATTGGACATTTGTGGCACCCCTACATTGAGCAACTCTATTGGTGCCATTTTCTAACAGCATTTGCTAACTTCGTGTCTCTGGGTCACATTTTGTGAATTCTGACAATACTTCAAGTTTTTCATTTTGATGACATTTTTCATGCTTATCAATGGTCTTTGATGTGACTATTACAAAAAGATTGCAACTTGCTGAAAGCCAGCTGTTGGTGAGCATTTTTTCAGCAATAAAGTAAATATTAACTCAAAAAATGGAAGAAAGAAGCAATCTGTAAAGGCTAATGTATGAACCCAACTATGACATTCTTGAAAAGGCAAAATTATGAGGCCGGGAAAAGATAGGTGGTTGCCAAGGGTTATGGGGCACGAAGGGATAAGTAGGCAGAACACGCAGGATTTTGAAGGCAGCATATCCTACAGTAATGAATGCTATATGTCATTATACATTTCTCCAAACCCGTAGAATGCACAAGAATGAACTCTAATGTAAACAGTGAACTTTGAATGACTGTGGTGTGTCTGTGTAGGTTCATTGATTGTTAACAAAGGTACCACTCCAGGGGGATGTTGAGAGAAGTTATGCATGTGTTGTGGCAGGAGGTATATGGGGAATCTTTATATCTTCCTCTCAATTTAATATAAAACTACTCTAAAAAAGAGTCTTTTAAAAAATGGATGCAATGTTACCCCAGAGAGGCTGTATTTCAGCCCATAAAAGCAATATATTTCTTAGTCTATATTAAATTTTAATCTTGAGAATTTGTATAATACTCATAACACAAGTTTGCAAATCATCTTATAATTAATTTGGATTTAAAACTACCAGTTCCAAATGGTGGGCCCCACCACACTGCTAAGAGCAAAAAAAAAAACATATAAATTTGAACTGTGTTTTTACCTGACAAGAGGCAGGAGAGTCTCTCAAAGAAACAGACAAACAATGGCAAAAATGCACACTGGTGACAGATGACATCCCAGGAAAAGACTGTACTAACCAATAGTTACATGTATAGCAATTTGAAATGCATTTCCCACCAGAGATCAATCCAGAGCAGGTCAGGTTATACTTTCCTATCACTGATTGGCAGTGCAAAGTTATTTAAATCACTGTATATCTTTATTAGGTGAGTGCATTTTTTAAGTGAAAAGAAAATGAGGTCTGTAGAGTCACCTGTAACAATTTGTAATGCATGGAATTATGAGCCACATAAACTCAATATGAATATTTATTTTGAAAACATCTGCCTGAATACAAAATGCATAGCTTAAGCAAACTCAACATGCAAGCTATTGCAATTAAAACCAAAAGCATTTAAGAACATTGTCTTGAAAGTAATAGATTTTATTTGCAGACAGTTGATAAGGTTAAAAAATAGGATATGATAAGTGGCAAAAAACAACAAAATAAATAGCTTGCTGACATTAGAAAATATTAATGCTATTAGAACTTTATACCACATTCTCACCTGCATAGTACTTCAACCAGCACTTAGGACAAAATATATTTAATTGAGAAAAAAAATTAAAGAAACAGACTGGGGAGTTATTGCAAAGAGCAAATTATCAGGCCCATTTTGACATTAACTCCATTCCAAAAGTGTTTTTTAATTTATAAAACTTAATTTTTTATATTTAAGAATTTCGATTTCACCAGGTCATTATAAATCTAAAATATTTAATCTTATGACTTATTACATAATTTAAGAAAATTTAAAAATAAAAATTATAAAAAAGAAAAGGAATAAAATATCTCCTCACAGCACTGTTTGTCAATACAAAATAAGATATGTAGTTAGCATGGCTTCCAGTGCCCAAGAATAGTCAATAAATGCTATTTTCCTTACTTTCTTTTTCTTCCTTCTATAAAAATCAAATCCACATACTCTAAGTACTAAGTTTGCTCAATATTTGACTTTTTAAATGTTTAAAATATGGGCTTTTTCATAGTATTAAGAAAGAAAAAGCCATACTTTTTTGAGCATAAAAATTAAGATTTCTCTCCATGGTAGTGACTGTATGAATAAAGATTGTTTTAGCCTCTTATTATTTCAATAAGTACAAGATTAAAGTAAATAATATTTTCAAAGAAAAACTATACTTGGATTTATTTCCAAGGGCTCATGAGGGAATAACTAGGACTAGTATGCAGAAGTCACAGAGCAATTCAGTTCAGTTCAGTCTCTTGGTCATGTCCGACTTTTTGCTACCCCACGGACTGCAGCACTCCAGGCTTCCCTGTCCATCACCCACTCCTGGAACTCACTCAAACTCATGTTCATAGAGACAGTGATGCCATCCAACCATATCATCCTCTGTTGTCCCCTTCTCCTCCCACCTCCAATCTTTCCCAGCATCAGAGTCTTTTCAAATGAGTCAGTTCTTCGCATCAGGTGGCCAAAGTATTGGAGTTTCAGCTTCAACATCAGTCCTTCCAATGAATATTCAGGACTGATTTCCTTTAGGATTGACTGATTTGATCTCCTTGCAAGTCCAAGGGACTCTCAAAAGTCTTCTCCATCACCATAGTTCAAAAGCATCAATTATTTGGCACTCAGCTTTCTTTATAGTCCAACTCTTATATCTATACATGACTACTGGAAAAGCCATAGCTTTGACTATGGACCTTTGTTGGCAAAGTAATATCTCTGCTTTTTAATATGCTGTCTAGGTTGGTCATAGTGTTTCTTCCAAGGAGCAAACATCTTTTAATTTCATGGCTGCAGTCACCATTTGCAGTGATTTGGGAGCCCAAGAAAATAAAGTCTGTCACTGTTTCCATTTTTCCCCTATCCGTTTGCCATGAAGTGATGGGACCAGTTGCCATCATCTTAGCTTTTTGAATGCTGAGTTTTAAGCCAACTTTTTCACTCTCCTCTTTCATTTTCATCAAGAGGCTCTTCAGTTCTTCTTCACTGTCAGCCATAAGGGTGGTGTCATCTGCATATCTGAGGTTATTGATATTTGTCCCGGCAATCTTGATTCCAGCTTGTGCTTCATCCAGCCCAGCATTTCGCGTGTTGTACTCTGCACATAAGTTAAATAAGCAGGGTGACAATGTACAGCTTTGACGTATTCCTTTCCCAATTTGGAACCAGTCTGTTCCATGTCCGGTTCTAACTGTTGCTTCTTGACTTACATACAGATTTCTCAGGGGGCAGGTAAGGTGGTCTGGTATTCCTATTTCTTTAAGAATTTTCCACAGTTTGTTGTTATTCACACAGTCAAAGGCTTTGGCATACTCAGAGCAATAGATTTTAATATAAGAAAAATCCTTTCTTACAGTAACCAATGATGGAATGAGCTATTTTGTGCACAGGTGTTCAGTCACTCAGTCATGTCTGACTCTTTGTGATCCCATGGACTGTAGCCCACAAGGCTCCTCTATCCATGGGATTTTTCAGGTAAGAATGCTGAAGTGGTTGCCATTTTCTCCTCCAGGGGATCTTCATGATGCAGGGATCAAACCCGCATCTCTTGTGTCTCTTACATTGCAGGTGGATTATTTATCCACTGAGCCATCAGGGAAGCCCCAGTTTAAAATTTACCAAGTTCTCAGTCACTACAGATATTTAAAAAGTG
This sequence comes from Cervus canadensis, assembly GCF_019320065.1. Taxonomy (NCBI): domain Eukaryota; kingdom Metazoa; phylum Chordata; class Mammalia; order Artiodactyla; family Cervidae; genus Cervus; species Cervus canadensis. The sequence continues at coordinate 107,929,984 of NC_057419.1, forward strand.
CCTGTGCAAATGCTTCTTCAGGCTATTGCAGAAGAGCACCCTGCTCACCCCCACTTAATCTGACAAACTAAAAAAGTATTATCATTATTACTATTATTATTATATATATATTTTAGGAAACTCTGAATTGTATACATTCTCAAATCTCTCATTGATTATCCCTTGGAAAGCATGTATCATGTCACATTTCTCTTTACTTGACAGTAACAGATGCTCAATAAATGATGATTAAATTTGTAGACCACCTACTGTATCATAGCATAATGTTTACTCTTTCAAGAGCATTTTTACTATGTTTTAGGTAGTGTAAGCTGATCTGAGATGAATTAGTGCCACTGAACTGCATTATTTCAGCAAAAATTGATACAAACTCCTTATATTCAATAATCTCTAACTACAGAAACCTGAACTGCACTAAGTAATAAGAATTCTAAAAGGACAAAGAAACTCGGATTGAATATTATTTCTCCAACCTGCATCTGTAATAGAGCATGCATGCACACGTCTGTGTACACACACACAGGCACATATTTGTAGAAGGGCAGACTACGTAACAGATATGAAAAAACCTTATAACAAGTAGAAAGAGTACTAGATCCTATTAAATACACCCTTGCTTTATGATAATAGATTTCTGGTAGTCTTAGAGGAAAATCTGAGGCTTCAAATGGAAAAGGTACCCAATACACAGGGTTGTCCTGTGAAGGTTACTCACGAGACATATTCTCATCATTTTTTTCTGGTAGAGTTACTTATAATCCAGCACATATTTTATTTCCTTCAGTAAGATTTCTGAATATCTGAACCAAGAGGACACCTGTAGAAAGCAATGAATGAGGTTGATTGACATTCACTGTCATTCTTCCAGCATCAAGAGACATAAGCACTAGACAGAATGAAAATCATTTTATAGCTAGAATCCTGGTAATCAAAGCAAATATTCTCACTGTAAGTTTCTTACTGGAATATTTACACCCAGTAAGAAAAAAATAAATAAAAGATTATTAGTGAGTCTGTAGAGAGAAGTAGGATGCACGTATATTGGTGCCAATACCTATGCTTTATAAGTATTGTGCATCTCTTACAAAAGGGTTTCTAGGAGTCTCTCCAAGCTTATATTCTTTAAATAACCAAAAGAGTCTGCAGAGACAGTTTCAAATAATAGTGGCATGTTCTGGGCATTCCACTACACAAGAACTTGGAATATCTTTGTTTTTTTAATTATTTTTTTAATTTAAAAATGGTGAAATAAGCTTTCTCCTATGAAGTCCAAATGAGAAACTAACCCCCAAAGCACAAGGCCTATTTTCAGCTCCATCAGCTATAGAACAGAAGTTAAACTCCCATTATGAATAGGGGCTATGGAACTAATTCACCATGCAGACCACTGAAAACTGCCTCTGGTGTTAGGAAGTAGACTTTGGTATTAGGAAATAGCCTTTGAGTCACACATGACTGCAGTGCTTTATTTCTCAATACAATCTAATTTGATATTATAACAAAGCATCTGCACATTAAAAAAAATAATTCTCTAAGGGCATAGCTGCTCCAGTGTTTTTTAAAAATGAACCAGCTGCTAGAAAAGATAGGTGAGGAGAGGCTGAACAACTTCCCTTCAGAAGCTGTAAATTTCTTTTAGGTAATATAAGATCAATTAAATGAAAAGACTTTTTTTTCCTGACTCCTATGTGTCACTCCTAATTTTTATAAAATGATTTATCTACAAAAAGAAGCCCACTGAAACTGTACATTGCAATGTTTTGTCAACTGTAGACACCTATAAAATGACAACATTATCAAAGTATAGAAAATTTCCTTCACCCCAGAAAGTTCCCTCATGCCCCATTGAATTCAATCTCCACCATCTCCAGCCCTGGGCAAGCACAAATCTGCTTTATTGTGCTATATAGCCTGGTTTTGTCTCTTCTAGAATGTCACACAAATTTGATGATAAAGTATGTGCTCTTTTGTGTCTGGCTTCTTTCACACAGCATTTTTTGCAAATTAATCAATGTAGCTGTACATATCAGTATCGTGTTCCTATTTTTTGGATATTAGCCCCTTATCAGTCATATCATTTCCAAATATTTTCTCCCATTCAGTATGTTGTCTTTTTGTTTTGTCAACAGTTTCTTATGCTGTGCAGAAGTTTTTAAGTTTAATTAGGTCATGTTCATTTATTTTTGCTCATTTCTTTTGCCTTAAGAAGACAGATCCAAAAAAATATTGTTACAAATTTGTGTCAAAGAGTTTTCTATGTTCTCTTCTAGCAGTTTTATGTCTTTAATCCATTTTATTTTGTATATGGCATGAGGAAATATTCTAATTTCATTCCTATGGGCATCCTTGTCTTGTTCCTGATTTTAAATGAATGTCTTTCTGCTTTTACCATCTTGTATAATGTTATCTGAATTTGTAAAAAATGACCACTGTTATGTTGAGACATATTCTCTGTATAACAACTTTAATGAGAATTTTTATCATGAATTGATGTAAGTGAGGTGTTACTATTATTGTATTATTATCAATTTCTTCCTTTATATCTTTAAATATTTGCTTTACATATTTATGTGCTTCTATTTTGGGTGCTTCTATTCTTTCCATCTCTCCTTGATCTTTTCACTGTATATGTTAACAAGTATAATATCCTCTTTTTGTATTGATTCCTATATTATTACATCACGATCTTCATTGTCTTCTGTTAGAAACTTTGTTTTAAAGTCTATTTTCTCTGATATCAGTATGGTGACCCCCATATTCCTTGTCATTTCCACTTGTTTGAAATATCCTTTTCTATCCCCTCACTTTCTTTCTGTATGTGCTTCAGCTCTGAAGTGAGTCTCTTATAAGCAACATACATACAGGTCTTATGTTGGCATGTATTCAGCCACTCTATGTACTTTGATTGGAGGATTTAGTCCATTAACACTTAACAAATCTCTTCAATAAATTGTGTTTGGAAAACTGGACAGCTACATGTAAATAGTGAAATTTACATTCTTCAACACCACATACAAAAATAAATTTAAAATTGTTAAAGACCTAAATGTGAGACAAGATACAATAAAACTCTTCAAGGAAAACATTGGCAGAACACTCAGACATAAATTGTAGCAATACCTTTTTCAATCTCTCTCCTAGAGTAATGGAAATAAATACAAAAAATAAACACATGGGAACTAATTAAATTCAAACACTTTTGCACAGCAAAGGAAACCATAAATAAAATGAAAAGAAAACCCACAAAATGGGAGAGAATACTAGCAGATGATGTGATCAACAAGGGGTTAGCCTATGAAATTTACAAACAGTTCGTGCAGCTTAATATCATGAAAACAAACAACTCAGTCAAGAAATGGGCAGGGGATCTAAACAGACATTTCCCAAAAAAGGTATACAGATGGCCAAGAAGCACGTGAAAAGATGTTCAACATTACTAATTAGAGAAATGCAAATCAGAACTACAATGAGGTATCATCTCACACTACAGAACTACAATGAGGTATCATCTCACACTAGTCAAAGTGACTATCATAAAACAATTCACAAACAACAATTGTGTAAGGGTACATGTGTTTCTTTCAGTTATGGTTTTCTCAGGGTATATGCTCAGTAGTGAGATTGTCAGGTCATATGGTAGTTCTAGTCCTAGCTTTTTTGGAACCTCCATACAGTTCTCCATAGTGGCTGTATCAATTTACATTCCCACCAACAATGTAGGAGGGTTCCCTTTTCACCACATACTCTCCAGCATTTATAGTTTGTAGATTCTCACTTCTTGCTATAGCCTTTTTCTTTCCACTTAAGGAAGAATCTTTAACATTTATTTTAGGATCGATTTATTACTGATGAATGCTTTTAGTTTCTGCTTGTCTGAGAAATTATTTTTCTCTTTCAATTCTATATGGACTGGTTAGATTTTAATTAGTTGCAGGTTCTTTCCCTGTCAGCACTTTGAATTTATCATGCCACTCCCTGCAAAATTTCTGCAGAAAAATCAGCTGATAGCCTTATGGGGGTTCCCTTGTTTATGATCTTTTGCTGTCTTTGGAATTCTCTCTTTAACTTTTGCCATGTTAATTATGAAATGTATTTGTGTGGGTCTGTTTGGGTTCTTGTTGTCTGGGCCTCTCTCTGCTTCTTTTACTTGAATATCTGTTTCCTGCTACAGGTTTGGGAAGTTTCTAGCCATAATTTTGTCAGATACATTTTCAACCCTTTCTCTCTTCTCCTTCTGGGACCCCTAAAATGCAAATGCTTGATGTTGTCTCTGAGGTCCCTTAAACTATTCTCATTTTTTAAAATTTGTGTTTTTTGCTCTTATTTGGGTGATTTTAATTATTCTATCTTTCAGATTACTTATGTGTCCTTCTGTATCACCTAGTCTGCTATTAACTCCTTCTATTGTGTTTTCATTTCAGTTATTTTTTCTTCATTTCTGACAGTTTAAAAAAAATTCTAGTTCCTTGTTAAAATTTTCACTGCAACCATCTAGTCTTTTCCCTAATTCAATTAACATTACTAATGCTTTGAATTCTTTATTTGGTAAATTGCTTATTTCTGTTTTATTACTTTTTTCCCCAAGGGTTTTCATCTTGTTCTTTCAATTGACACAAACTCCTCCTTCTCCTCATTTATCTTAACTTTCTTTATGAAATTACGAGAAACAGTAGTCTATGGCATCTTGAAAGGGTGTCCTTGTGTGGGCACATCCCTACACAGTCCGTACTTGTCCAGTGGCTTTGGTGGGAGAGCTGGATTTGACATGAATACAAGTCGCTTCTTTCCTCAGGGTTTGCTGGCAGCTGTCACCTTGGTAGAAGGTTGAGCTGGCTATAGAGGGGAGGGGCTAGAACCAACTGGGCGCCAGTGCTTCCCTTCTGTTCAGTGGCTGTCACTGCCTTATTGGGGAGTAGGGGCAAGAAACCTCCTGGGTTTCTGCTGGACAGAAACCCCGAGTTTAAGTCCAAGCTGGCTCTCTTCCCTTATAGTGTGTGCTCCTCCCTCCCAGTGCCAGAACTCTTGCCCTAGAAGGAACAGTGATGAAGCAAGTGGTGCTGATGTAAGTACTTGGCATGTGTTGGGTCGCAGGTTGCCAACACTGTTTTTTTTTTTTTTTTAAATTCACCTTTCCTCTAGTGTTTTAAGATGCCATATTAATCATATATACTGACTTTGCACGTGTGTTTGGGTCATCTTCTGGCAATTTTATTCCATCACACTATTTTTAATATCAGCACTATTCTGTTTTATTAAATGGTACTTTACAGTATGTTTTAACATCTAATAGGGTTAATCCATTCCAGTAGTTTTCCTTTCTGTGTGTTATCCTAGCTCAGCTTGCATAACTTGTTTTCTATAAAATTTGATTATGATTTGTCTTTAGCATCAACTTACCAAACTCTGCTGTTCTCAGACACTCAGTCGTGTCTGACTCTTTGCAACCACATGGACTTGCCAGCCTAGCTCACCAGGCTCCTCTGTCCATGGATTTCTCTTGGCAAGAACACTGGAGTAGGATGCTATTTGCTCCCCCAGAGGATCTTCCTGACCCAGGAATCAAATCTGTGTCTCCTGCATTGGCAGGTGGATTCTTTACTAATAGCACTACCTGGGAAGCCCTACCAAGCTCTATGCAAGTATAAATAAGTGTTTTATTAGGACCACATTACATTTATAAATTAGCAGAGCTAACAGACATTTTTATGATGTCTATTCCTCATATGCAAGAACAGGGCATATATTTCAATGTGTCCAGGTCTACTTGTTTCTTTCAAGAGTGTTTTACCATTTTCTTCATATAAGTTTTACACTTCTCAATTCATTTTATTCATAAGAAAGTATTTTTTTCTGATTCTATTGCAAATGGTGTTTTTTTTTCTATTATTATTTCTCCTAACCAGCAATTGTATTTATATATGAAAGCTAATAAATTTTTGCACATTAATTTTACAACCTGCTATCTTACTGAATGCTTTTATTGTTTCAATTAGTTTTATCATTGACTTCTTAGAGATTTTTAGATATGCCATTATAGCATTTTAAAATAGAGATAGCTTCACTTCTTTACCCATTATGCCTCAAATTTATTTTTTCTCCCTTGTCTAGTTTCATTGACTAATACCTTTTGTACAATGTTAAATAGTGATGAAGAATCTCAACAGACACCACACCAAAGAAGAAATACAGATACAAACAGGCATAAGAAAAGATGTTCCATATCATATGTCTCAGGCAAATGCAAATTAAAACAACAATGAGATGCTACTGAACACCTATTTAGAATGGTCAAAATCCAAAACACTGGCAACACCAAACATTGATAAGGATGTAGAGCAAAAGAATTATCATTCACTGCTAGTAGGAATGAAACATGGTACAGCCTCTTTGGAAGACAGCTTGGTAGTTTCTTACAAAATAAACGTACTCTTACCACATGTTCCAGCAATCACGGTCCCTGGTATTTACCTGAATGGGTTAAACCCACACAAAAATCTACGCATAGTATTTACAGCAGCTTCATTCATAATTGCCAAAACATGGAGGCAAACAAGACATCCTTTATTAGGTGAATGGATAAATAAAATGTGGCAAATCCATACAATGGAATATTATTCAGTGTTAAAAGGAGATCAGCTATCAAGCCATTAAAAGACGTGGAGTAGGAGGGAGCTAAGATGGCGGAGGAATAGGATGGGAAGACCACTTTCTCCCCCACAAAAGATCATTTGAATGCTGAGCAAACTCTACAAAACAACTTCTGATCGCTAGCAGAGGACATCAGACACCCAGAAAAGCAGCCCATTGTCTTCGAAAGGAGGTAGGACAAAATATAAAAGATAAAAAGAACGACAATAGAGTTAGGGATGGAGATCCCTCCCGGGAAGGGAGTCTTAATAGAGGAAGTTTCCAAACACCAGGAAACCCTCTCACCGGCGGGTCTGGGGGAAGTTTTTGAATCTCGGAGGGCAACCTAACTGGGAGAAAAAATAAATAAAACCCACAGATTATATGCCTAAAATCAACTCCCAGCAGAAAAGTATCCCCGACACTCACATCCACCACCAGCAAGTGGGGGCTGAATGGAGAGGAGTGGGCGGCACTGCTTAGGGTAAGGACTGGGCCTGAAAGCCCTGAGGGCAATCTGAGGGAGCTAACGAGAGATAGCAATTTAAACTGTGGGATAGCAAGAGAGAGAGAATTAACCTGGGAAAAGCCCTAAATTTAGGCACTACCCACCCGTTCCCAGAACAAAGGACTGAGCAAATACCAGAGAAGAGCTAGCCAGCTATGGACCAACCCATCTGTGCCAGAGGCAGGGGGAAGAGGAGAGGGGCAAACTCGGCCCCAGAGATGGCATCCCCTAACAAACTGCAAACAGGCTTCCAGTCTCTAACCAAAGATTTCCTGAGATTCTGGATGGTTGACATCCGCCGGGAGGGTCGCAGCCAGAAATCAGTTTCCCAGAAGAGACACAAGGCGCACACGACCGGCATGCCAGGAAACTGAGGCTGGGACCGCGGAGGGGATAAGGGGCACTGCACCCGGGGAGAGTGTTCTCCTCAAGCTGCTGGTTGCCGGAACTGCTCCGACCTGGGAAGGCACAAAACGCAGGCCCAATCGAGTCTGCGTCTTTGTGGAGTACCTGAAAACCTGAACCTGAGCGGCTTGGGCCTGGGAAGTGCATGCAACTCAGGGCCCGCTCCCTGTAGAGCAACCTGGAGCCTGAGCAGTGTAGACGGGGAAAGCATACACTCCGTGAGCGGGGGCAAACCCAGTGTGGCCAGAATACTGTGAGTGCTCCCCACACATGCCAGTGATATTTGTCTGCAGTGCCTCTCCCTCCCCACAGCATGACTGAACAAGCGAACCTAAACAAGAGACCACCTCCGCCCACGTGTGTCAAGGCGGAAATTAGACACTGAAGAGATCTGCAAACAGAAGCCAAATAAACAAAGGGAACCACTTCAGAAGTGACCGGTGCAACAGATTAAAACCCCTATAGTTAACACCGACTACACTGGAAGGGGCCTATAGATATCGAGAAGTATAAGCTGGAACAAGGAGCTATCTGAAACTGAACCAAAACCACACTGCCTGCAACAGCTCCAGAGAAATTCCTAGATATATTTTTACTATTATTATTTTTTTTTAATTAAATTTTTTTTTTCTCTTTCTTTTTTAAGTCCTCTACTACTCTTCTATTACGCCTTAATTTTCATTTTTATAACCCACAATAACCTGGCAAAAAAAAAGACCCTATTTTAAAGCAAACTTAATATACATTTCTTAATTTTTTTGTGTTTTTGTTGTTTTTTAATATTGTATTTTTAAGAGTCTAACCTCTACTCTAGATTTTTAATCTTTGTTTTTCAGTATTTGATATCAATTTTGGACATTTAAGAATTCAACCTTCAAAAAAAAAAAATAAAAATAAAAAAAAAAAAAGAATTCAACCTTCAGTACCCATTTTTACTCAGGAGTGGGATTACTAGTTTGATTACTCTCCCCCACTTTTGACTCTCCTTTTTCTACCCTAGATCACCTCTATTTCCTCCCTCCCTCTTCTCTTCTCAATCCAATTCTGTGAATCTCTATGGGTATTCTGGGCTGTGGAGAACACTTAGGGAACAGAGTACTGCCTAGATATGTCTCTCTTCTCTTGAATCCCCCTTTTTCTCCTGCTCACCTCTATCTCCTTCCTCCCTCTACTCTTCTTCATGTAACTCTGTGAAACTCTCTTGGTGTCCGTCACTGTGGAGAATCCTTTCACCATTAACCTAGAAGTTTTATTATCAGTGCTGTATGCATGGAGAAGTCTTGAGGCTACTGGAAGAATAAGACTGAAATCCAGAGGCAAGAGGCTTAAGCCCAAAACCTGAGAACACCAGAGAACTCCTGACTACAGGGAACATTAAATAATAAGAGGTCATCCAAAAGCCTCCATACCTACACTGAAACCAACCACCACCCAAGAGCCAATAAGTTCCAGAGCAAGACATACCATGCAAATTCTCCAGCAATGCAAGAACATAGCCCTGAGCGTCAATATACAGGCTGCCCAAAATCACGCCAAACCCATAGACCCATCTCAAAACTCACTACTGGATACTCCATTGCACTCAAGAGAAAAGAAATCCAGCTCCACCCACCAGAACACTGGCGTAAGCTTCCCTAAACAGCAAACCTCGACAAGCCAAACATCCAGCCCCACCCACTGGGAGAAACCTCCACAATAAAAAGGAACCACAGACTACCAGAATACAGAAAGGTCACCCCAAACACAGCAATCTAAATATGATGAAAAGGCAGAGAAATACCCAACAGGTAAAGGAATATGAAAAATGCCCACCAAGCCAAACAAAAGAGGAGGAGATAGGGAATCTACCTGAAAAAGAATTTAGAGTAATGATAATAAAAATGATCCAAAATCTTGAAAACAAAATAAAGTTAAAGATAAATAACCTGGAGACAAGGATTGAGAAGATGCAAGAAATGTTTAACAAGGACCTAGAAGAAATAAAAAAGAGTCAATTAAAAATGAATAATGCAATAAATGAGATCAAAAACACTCTGGAGGGAATCAACAGTAGAATAATGGAGGCAAAAGATAGGATAAGTGAGGTAGAAGATAAAATGGAGGAAATAAACTAAGCAGAGAGGAAAAAAGAAAAAAAGAATTAAAAGAAATGAGGACACCTCAGGGGCATATGGGACAATGTGAAACGCCCCAACATTCAAATCATAGGAGTCCCAGAAGAAGAAGACAAAAAGAAAGGCCATGAGAAAATACTCGAGGAGACAATAGCTGAAAACTTCCCCAAAATGGCTAAGGAAATAGTGACACAAGTCCAAGAAACCCAGAGAGTCCCAAAAAGGATAAACCCAAGGTGAAACACCCCAAGACATATTTTAGACAAATTAACAAAGATCAAACAAAAAAAAAAAATATTAAAAGCAGCAAGGGAGAAACAACAAATAGCACACAAGGGGATTCCCATAGGGATAACAGCTGATTTTTCAATAGAAACTCTTCAGGGCAGAAGGGAATGGCTGGACATACTTAAAGTTATGGAAGAGAATAACCTACAACACAGATTACTGTACCCAGCAAGGATCACATTCAGATATGAAGGAGAATTTAAAAGCTTTACAGACATGCAAAAGCTGAGAGAATTCAGCACCACCAAACCAGCTCTTCAACAAATGCTAAAGGATCTTCTCTAGACAGGAAACACAGAAAGGTTGTATGAAAGCAAACCCAAAACAACAAAGCGAATGGCAACGGGACCATTCTTATCAATAATTACCTTAAATGTAAATGGGTTGAATGTCCCATCCAAAAGACAAAGACTGGGTGAGTGAATACAAATGCAAGACCCCTATATATGCTGTCTACAAGAGACCCACCTCAAAACAAGGGACACATACAGACTGAAAGTGAAGGGCTGGGAAAAAATATTTCACGCAAATGGAGACCAAAAGAAAGCAGGAGTCACAATACTCATATCAGGTGAAATAGACTTTAAAATAAAGGCTGTGAAAAGAGGCAAAGAAGTACACTACATAGTGATCAAAGGATCAATCCAAAAAGAAGATATAACAATTATAAACATATATGCACCCAACATAGGAGCACCACAGAATGTAAGGCAAATGCTAATAAGAATGTAAAGGGAAATTAACAATAACACGATAATAGTGGGAGACTTTAATACCCCACTCACACATATGGATAGATCAACTAAACAGAAAATTAACAAGGAAACACAAACCTTAAATGACACAATGGTCCAGTTAGACCTAATTGATATCTATAGGACATTTCACCCCAAAACAATCAATTTCACCTTTTTCTCAAGTGCACACGGAACCTTCTCCAGAATAGATCACATCCTGGGCCATAAATCTGGTCTTGGAAAATTCAAAGAAAATAGAAATCATTCCAGTCATCTTTTCTGACCACAATGCAGTAAGATTAGATGTCAATTACAGGGGAAAAAAAAAGCAACTGTTAAAAATACAAACATAAGGAGGCTAAATAACACGCTTCTGAATAACCAACAAATCATAGAAGAAATCAAAAAAGAAATCAAAATATGCATAGAAATTAATGAAAATGAAAACACATCAACCCAAAACCTATGGGACACTGTAAAATCAGTGCTAAGGGGCAGGTTCATAGCAATACAGGCTTACATCAAGAAACAAGAAAAAAGTCAAATAAATAACCTAACTCTACACCTAAAGCAACTAGAGAAGGAAGAAATGAAGAACCCCAGGGTTAGTAGAAGGAAATAAATCTTAAAAATTAGGGCAGAAATAAATGCAAAAGAAACAAAAGCGACCATAGCAAAAATCAACAAACCTAAAAGCTGGTTTTTTGAAAAGGTAAATAAAATTGACAAACTGTTAGCCAGACTCATCAAGAAACAAAGGGAGAAGAACCAAATTAACAAAATTAGAAATGAAAATGGAGAAATCACAACAGACAACTCTGAAATACAAAGGATCATAAGAGACTACTACCAGCAGCTCTATGCCAATAAAATGGACAACTTGGAAGAAATGGACAAATTCTTAGAAATGTATAACTCTCCAAAACTGAACCAGGAAGAAATAGAAGATCTTAACAGACCCATCACAAGCACAGAAATCAAAACTGTAATCAGAAATCTTCCAGCAAACAAAAGCCCAGAGCCAAACAGCTTCACAGCTGAATTCTACAAAAAATTTACAGAAGAGCTAACACCTATCCTACTCAAACTCTTCCAGAAAATTGCAGAGGAAAGTAAACTTCCAAGCTCATTCTATGAGGCCACCATCACCCTAATACCAAAACCAGACAAAGATGCCACAAAACAAAGAAAACTACAGGTCAATATCACTGATGAACATAGATGCAAAAATACTTAACAAAATTCTAGCAAGCAGAATCCAACAACATATTAAAAAGTTCATACATCACAACCAAGTGGGCTTTATCCCAGGAATGTGAGGATTCTTTAATATCCACAAATCAAAAAATGTAATATACCACATTAACAAATTGAAAGATAAAAACCATATGATTATCTCAATAGATGCAGAAAAAGCCTTTGACAAAATTAAACATCCATTTATGATAAAAACTCTCCAGAAAGCAGGAATAGAAGGAACATACCTCAACATAATAAAAGTTATACATGACAAACCCACAGCAAACATTATCCTCAATGGTGAAAAATTGAAAGCATTTCCCTTAAAGTCAGAAACAAGACAAGGGTGCTCACTCTCACCACTACTATTCAACATAGTTTTGGAAGTGTTGGCCACAGCAATCAGAGCAGAAAAGGAAATAAAAGGAATCCAGATAGGAAAAGAAGTGAAACTCTCACTGTTTGCAGACGACATGATCCTCTGTGTAGAAAACCCTAAAGACTCTACCAGAACATTACTAGAGCTAATCAATGAATACAGTAATGTTGCAGGATATAAAATTAACACAGAGAAACCCCATGCACTCCTGTACACTAACAATGAGAAAACAGAAAGAGAAATTAAGGAAACAATACCATTCATCATTGCAATAAAAATAATAAAATACTTAGGAGTATATCTACCTAAAGAAATGAAAGACCTATATATAGAAAACTATAAAACACTGATGAAAGAAATCAAAGATGACACAAATAGATGGAGAAATATACCGTGTTCATGGAATGGAAGACTTAATATTGTGAAAATGCCTATACTACCCAAAGCAATCTATAGATTCAATGCAATCCCGATCAAGCTACCAACGGTATTTTTCACAGAACTAGAACAAATAATTTCACAATTTGTATGGAAATACAAAAAACCTCGAATAACCAAAGCAAACTTGAGAAAGAAGAATGGAACTGGAGGAATCAACCTGCCTGACTTCAGGCTCTACTACAAAGCCACAGTCATCAAGACAGTATGGTACTGGCACAAAGACAGAAATATAGATCAATGGAACAGAATAGAAAGTCCAGAGATACATCCATGTACCTATGGACACTTATCTTCGACAAAGGAGGCAAGGATATACAATGGAGAAAAGACAACCTCTTTAACAAGTGGTGCTGGGAAAACTGGTCAACCACTTGTAAAAGAATGAAACTAGAACACTTTCTAACACCATACACAAAAATAAACTCAAAATGGATTAAATGTCTAAATGTAAGACCAGAAACTATAAAACTCCTAGAGGAGAACATAGGCAAAACACTCTCCGACATGAATCACAGCAGGATCCTCTATGACCCACCTCCCAGAATATTGGAAATAAGAGCAAAAATAAACAAATGGGACCTAATGAAACTTAAAAGCTTTTGCACAACAAAGGAAACTATAAGTAAGGTGAAAAGACAGCCCTCAGATTGGGAGAAAATAATAGCAAATGAAGAAACAGACAAAGGATTAATCTCAAAGATATACAAGCAACTCCTGCAGCTCAATTCCAGAAAAATAAATGACCCAATCAAAAAATGGGCCAAAGAACTAAACAGACATTTGTCCAAAGAAGACATACAGATGGCTAACAAACACATGAAAAGATGCTCAACATCAAACCTCATATAATCAGTGAAATGATATCAAAATCACTAGTGAGGAACCAATTACACACCAGTCAAGGATGGCTGCTATCCAAAAGTCTACAAGCAATAAATGCTGGAGAGGGTATGGAGAAAAGGGAACCCCCTTACACTGTTGGTGGGAATGCAAACTAGTACAGCCACTATGGAGAACAGTGTGGAGATTCCTTAAAAACCTGGAAATAGAACTGCCATATGGCCCAGCAATCCCACTCCTGGGCATACACACCAAGGAAACCAGATCTGAAAGAGACACATGCACCCCAGTGTTCATTGCAGCACTGTTCATAATAGCCAGGACATGGAAGGAACCTAGATGCCCATCAGCAGAGGAATGGATAAGGAAGCTATGGTACATATACACAATGGAATATTACTCAGCCATTAAAAATAATTCATTTGAATCAGTTCTAATGAGATGGATGAAACTGGAGCCCATTATGCAGAGTGAAGTAAGCCAGAAAGATAAAGACCAATACAAGTTTAACTAACGCATATATATGTAATGTATTAAAAAACATGTAATTATAACCCTATAATCAAACAGAAGAAGAAGACAACAGATGTACAGCAACAACTTTTTGGACTCGGGAGATAGGAATCGAGGGTGGGAGATGATTCTGAGGAATAGCATTGGAAACAATATATTATCAATATAAGTATGAAAGCAGATCCCAGCACAGGTGGATGCATGAAGACAAAATGCTCCCACGGTCTGGTGCAAACTGGAGACCCAGAAGGGATATGGATGGGGAGGGAGGCGGGAGGGGGGATCGGGGATGGGGAACACATGTAAATCCATGGCTGATTCATGTCAATGTATGGCAAAAACCACTACAATATTGTAAAGTAATTAGCCTCCAACTAATAAAAATAAATGAAAAAAAAAAAGACATGAAGTAAATGCAAATTACTGAGTAAAAGATGACAATGTGAAAAGGCTACAAACTGCATAATTCCATCTCTTACATTTTTGAAAAGGCAAAACTATAGAGACAATTAAAAGACCAGTGGTTTCCAAGGTTTAGGGGGAAGGGAGGATGAATAAGGAGGGCACTGTGGATTTTTAGGCAATGAAATTATTTCATATGATACCATGATGATAGATACATATCATTATACATTTGTCTAAATCTATAGGATGTACAATACCAAGAGTGAGCCAGAGGCAAGAGGCCTGGACCAGATGAACTCCTGAAGGTGTATCCTGCTCCCCAACTCTCTGATGGTCCAATCTTGGGATCAGGCAACCTACACCCCAGATCACAAGATGCACTGGGGATCTTCAGGTGGTCCATGAAGGTTGCAGATCTAATCCTTTTCTCAGTTTCTGGCGTGGAGCCTGTGTCTGGCCAATCTATGACTGTCATAGCATAGAAGATTCTACCCTCTTTTTTTCTGACTCATACCATCAGTCCTTTTTCCTTTAGTTTTCCTAGTGATCACTCTCAAGAAGTACTTATGGTTAAAAAAATACCTTCATGATCTTACATGTATAAAGCTGGTTTTGTTTTCTAAAAACCTGATAACTGAAAGATAGCTTGAATGAATGTAAAATCCTTGGTCACACATACTTTCATTGAGATTTTTGCAAATGTTTCTCCACTGTTTCCTTACTTACTATGTTTTTGAGAAGCCAGATGTCAGTTTAATTCTTTTGCTTTTATAATGCATTTAAATTTATCCTGCTTAGTGTTTGCTTAGTTTTTTGAGTTTGTAAGTTGATATTTTTAAACAAATTAGGGAATCATTATTTACTTAATTTTTATAACCTCTGTCTCTCCTTGTTTTCCTTCTGGGACTCGAATTACATATGTTTGTGATTTGATGTTTTCCCACAGGTCACTGCAGCTGTGTTTATTTCTTTCAGTCATGAATTGCTCTGTATCCTGCAAATTGTATAGGTTCTACTATTTTGCTTTCAAGTAATTGACACTCTGTTTTCCTATGTGCAGTTTTCTATTAAGCTTACTTGGTAAACTAATTTCTGATGACTTTTTGTTTGAGTATTTTTTCCTTACTTTTTATAGTTTTAGCTCTCTTCACACGTAATGCTAGCACCTTGGACATATATCTATATTAATTTAATTTAAAGCCCTTATGTCCTAATTCTGTCATCTCAGGTATCTTAGTATTGACTTATAAGTATCTTTTACTTTACTATTTTCCTATTTCCTCACATGTGGAATAAATTTGAGTTAGTAAGTGGGTATTGTGATTGATATATTGTAGAAAATGTTGATTCTGTTTTCTTTATTTTTTGAAGAATACTCTTGTTTATTTTAAGAGATAGTAAAGTCCAAATTCTGCTCCCTCTCCCCTATAGTGGAAAGTACCTAAAATCTCTGATTACTTATTTCAGACTTCCATCTGTTACTTTGGAGTCTCCTTCACACAAATGCAGTTAAGGTATGGGAGAGACTGGAGTAAAGTTTATATGAAGATCTGTGGCCACCTCTCCTGTGATTTCCCCACTAGATTTGTTGCTACTTTAACAGCCCTAACCTCTGTCCTGTGTTTGAGCAGACCAATATCACTTCAGCTTTCTGCTTGACATATTGCTCTCCTATGCAGCAAAGACTGGGGTTTGCTTTTAGACTAAAAACCATGGGAATGTGAATTTCACTTCCTTTATTTCCTTCCATCAAGCATTGAACCCTCTCCATTTTCTTCCTGCTCTCCTTGGCTTTCCTGGGCCTTGTGTGGTTGGCAGAATAGTCCCCCTAAAATGTCCACGTTCTAATTACTGGAACTTGAAATATAGGAAAGGTAATTTAAGGATACATATGGGATTAAAGTTACTGATCAGCTGAGATTATTGAGATGGGAAAATTTTCCTGATAGGCCCAGTGTATGTACAAAAGTCCTTTTAAGTGGAAGAAGAAGGGAGAGGAATCATAACCAGAGGGATAGCATCTTTAGGAACACTTAAGCAAATACTACTGGCTTTGAAGATACAACAAAGTCACAAGTCAAAAATGTGGCCAACTTCTAGAAGCTGAAAAAGGTGAGGAAATGGATTCCCCCAAGAGCCTGGAAGAAACATAGCACCCGAAGAACTTGATTTTATCTGAGTGAGATCTAGTTCATACTTCTGACTTCCAAATGTATGAGAAAAATGTTTCCTAATACTTTAAACAATATTTTATATTGTTTATAATTATTGACTCTTTGAGAATTAGTGCCATGAAATCAACTCTGCCAGAAGCATAAACTTGGGGCTTTAAATGTATTATTTCATGTAAATATTTATGAATTCTTACTTTCAAAGAATCTCTAATATTATTCAAAATCATATAATTCATGAAATATTAGCAGAGGTTCTATCTTCTATCCTTGTACACATTAGCTTACATAGGAAAGTTAATTCAATGCTTGTACACTGTTGAAAATGACACGAGACTTCTAGTCAGAAGTTCCATTGTCTTCTAACTCTCTTAGTTCACTCTTCTTTTTTTTTTTTTCACTCTTCTTTATAGTCAGAAACTAATCCTTTCAATTTGTTGTGAGCACACAAGATAACTGTGAATATTTTTCAAAGAACTGTACATGTAAGACACAATTGATAAATGTGTGTCCCATGATTTAGATAACAAAGCATACAAAATGTTGAGTGTGAAGAAATACAAAAAAAAATAGACTTAGTTTTAACTGAAATGAAGACATCATGGATATTTCATAGTGTAAAATATGGTTTTTCACTTTTCAATTTTAAATCCCAAGCAAAGGCCAAGGATGTCTAACTAGACAGCAAATATGAATATTTACCAATCCTAAAATATCAATTCTGCTAGCCTGGGAACAACACTACAGTTTCTTGAACAATGAAGTGAAAGTGAAAGTCACCCAATTGTGTTGGACTCTGCAACCCCATGGACTATACAGTCCATGGAATTCTCCTGGTCAGAATACTGAAGTGAGTAGCCCTTCCCTTCTCCAGGGAATCTTCCCAACCCAGGGATTGAACCCAGGTCTCCCACATTGCAAGAGGATTCTTTACCAGCTGAGCCACAAGGGAAACCCAGGAGTGTGGGAGGGGATAGCCTATCCCTTTTCCAGCAGACCTTCCTGACCCAGGAATCACACTAGGGTCTTCTGCATTGCAGGCGGATTCTTTACCAGATGAGATATCAGGGAAGCCCTTTGGAATCACAGAGCTACATAAATCACTTACTCTGTTCACCTAACTTTCCCCCTAAGTTTTCCATATCTTTATATACATTTTTTTATTCTTGACTTGACTTATGCTCATGGCCAACATCACTGCCAAATGTTTCTAACTAGATCACTGGAACACATGTTCCTTGGTAAGAAAATTACCTTTTACATTACACGACACTGAACTACACTAGCATGTATATAACTAGTAAATATATCATATACCTAGCTGTGTATATATCAGAGAAAACAATGGCACCCCACTCCAGTACTCTTGCCTGGAAAATCATATGGATGGAGGAGCCTGGAAGGCTGTGGTCCATGGGGTCGCTGAGGGTCGGACATGACTGAGTGACTTCACTTTCACTTTTCACTTCCATGCATTAGAGAAGGAAATGGCAACCCACTCCAGTGTTCTTGCCTGGAGAATCCCAGGGACAGGGGAGCCTGGTGGGCTGCCATCTATAGGGTCACACACAGAGTCGGATACGACTGAAGTGACTTAGCAGCAGAAACTGTGTGTGTGTGTGTGTGTGTGTGTGTGTGTATATATGTATATATATATACATGCAGAAAGATGTTGAATTAGATATAGATGTGTATATATATATATATACATTTACTTATACATCTGTAAATGTATACTATTCTGTACAAATAGTCTATAATAATGTATGTATGCGCAATATATAATTTGTATATATATTATATAAATATATATTTTGCACATATAATTTATACATATACTATATATACTAGAAGAGAAGTGAAGGTAAAGGAGAAAGGGAAAGATATGCCCAACTAAAGGCAGAGTTCCAGAGAATAGCAAGGAGAGATAAGAAAGCCTTAAGTGAACAATGCAAAGAAATAGAGGAAAACAATAGAATGGGAAAAACTAGTGATCTCTTCAAGAAAATTGGAGATACCAAGGGACATTTCATGCAAAGATGCACATAATAAAGAACAGAAATGGCAGGGATTTAAAAGTAACAGAAGAGATTAAGAAGAGGTGGCAAGAATACCCAGAAGAATTTAACAAAAAAGGTCTTAATGACTCACATAACCATGATGGGGTGGTGACTCACCTAGAGCCAAACACCCTGGAGTGTGAAGTCAAGATGGCCTTAGGAAGCATTACTACAAACAAAGCTAGTGGAGGTGATGGATTTCTAGCTGAGCTATTTCAAATCCTAAAAGATGATGCTATGAATGTGCTGCACTCAGTATGCCAGAAAATTTGGAAAACTCAGCAATGGCCACAGGACTGAAAAAAGTACTTTTTATTCCAATCTCAAAGAAGGGAAATGCCAAAGATTGTTCGAACTACTGGGAAACTGGACTCATTTCACATGCCAGCAAGTAATGCTCAAAATCCTTCAAGCTAGGCTTCAACTGTACGTGGACCAAGAACTTTCAGATGTACAAGCTAGATTTCGAAAAGGCAGAGCAATCAGAGACCAAATTGCTAACATCCGTTGGATCATAGAAAAAAGGAATTCCAGAAAAAGCCACTTCTGGCTTCACTGACTATGCTAAAGTCTTCTACTGTGTGCATCACAACAAATTGTGGAAAATACTTAAAGAGATGGGAGTAACAAACCTCCTTACCTGCCTCCTGAGAAACATGTATGCAGGTCAAGAAGCAACGGTTAGAACTGGACATGGAACAATGAACTGGTTCCAAATTAGGAAAGGAGTACGTCAAGGCTGTATATTGTCACCCTGCTTATTTAACTTCTATGCAGGGTACATCAAGCAAGATGCCAGGCTGGAATCAAGATTGCTGGGAGAAATATCAACAACCTCAGATATGCAGATGACACCACCCTTATGGCAGAAAGCAAAGAGGAACTAAAGAGTCTCTTAATGAAGAGGAGAATGAAAAAGTTGGCTTGAAACTCAACACTCCAAAAACTAAGATCACTGCATCAGACCCCATCACCTCATGGCAAATAGATGGGAAAACAACAAAAACAGTGGTAGATTTTATTTTCTTGAGCTCTAAAATCACTGCAGATGGTGACTGCAGCCCATGAAATTAAATCACGCTTGCTCCTTGGAAGAAAAACTCTTACAAACCTAGACAGCATATTAAAAAGTAGAGATGTTACTTTGCCATCAAAGGTCTGTATAGTCAAAGCTATGGTTTTTCTAGTAGTCACGTATGGATGGGAGTGTTGCACCATAAAGAAGGCTGAGCACCAAAGAATTGATGTTTTTGAACTCTGGTGTTTTAGAAGACTCTTGGCAGTTGCTTGGACAGCAAGGGGATCAAGCCAGTCAATTATAAAGGAAATGAGTCCTGAATATTCATTCAAAGGACTGATGCTGAAGCTGAAACTCCAATACTTTGGCCATCTGAGGCAAAGGACCAACTCTTAGAAACAGTCCTCATGCTGGGAAAGATTGAGGGCAAGAGGAGAAGGTGACGACAGAAGATGAGACTGTTGGGTGGCATCATTAACTCAGTGGACATGAGTTTAAGGATACTCCAGTATAGTGAAGGATAGGGAAGCCTGGCATGCTCTAGTCCATGGGATCACAGACAGTCAGAAAAAACTTAGTGACTTTACAATAACAATTCAGAAAGTAAAACACCAATACAGTATACTAATGCATATATATGGAATTTAGAAAAGATGGTAACGATAACCCTGTATGCGAGACAGCAAGAGAGACACAAATGTATTGAACAGTCTTTTGGACTCTGTGGGAGAGGGCGAGGGTGGGATGATATGGGAGAATGGCATTGAAATATGTAAATTATCATATGTGAAATGAATCACTAGTCCAGGTTCGATGCATGATACAGGATGCTCAGGGCTGGTGTACTGGGATGACCCAGAGGGATGGGATAGGGAGGGAGTTGGGAGGGGAGTTCAGGATGGGGAACACATATACACCCATGGCAGATTCAAGTCAATGTATGGCAAAACCAATACAATGTTTTAAAGTAAAATAAATAAATAATTTAAATAAAAAATAAATAAATATCAATTTTTTAAAAAACAATATAATCTTTAAATATATATTATGCATATGCTATAAATTATGTATTATTCATAATTATGTATATATTCATAATATATATCATGTATATACAGACCCTGTATATTATGTATATATGTGTGCATCTAAGCATACACATGCACAACTCTACACATACACACACAGATTGCTTCCTTTATCTCTTTGTAATAACAGACATCTGGCTCTCCCTTGGGGACTGAAAATTCGCTGCAGTTCTTCAGAGGTAAGTCATTTTACAAGGTCCTTCAGCTATAAGAATCAGCAATGTTTTCACTTCCCACTGCTAATAATAGGCCAAACATTATCTTTATTTGTGTGAAACCTTTTCATTGGAGTTCATTTTCTTTGCCGTACTACAGTTTAGTGTCTGTGATTTAGTTATTTGCAGATATTCTCTAGGACAGCCTTTTTATATTCATTGAAACCTTTATTACATACTTTACAACTCTCTAGTTCCATCATTTACAAGGTTGTTAATATCAAACTTGGATGACCCACACCAAAACCGAGTACTTCATTCCCTTCATTCCCTAAACTCCAAATGACCTCATTCTATTCAGCTGTCCACTCCCAAGTTCATAATGTAAATTTATTTCTTTTTAGTCACCCATTGTGCTAGTATGGATTCTCAAAACAGCAGACGCTAATATGAAATAAATGTACCAGAACTGTATTAGAGGAAATGCCCATATGAAAATAAATATGGAGGAAATGCGGAATCCATGTCAAACTGCCATGTCAAATTTGGCCTCACTTGAAGGATAGATGGGAAGGAGGTTGGTGAAGATGACTTAGACATTCTAAGAAAGGCTTGGCAGAGTCATAGGCTACTCCTTGAAGCAAGGTAAGTCATGTCCAACTCTTGCAACCCCATGGACTGTAGCCTGCCAGGCTCCTCTGTTCATGGGATTCTCCAGGCAAGAATACGGGAGTGGGTTGACATTTCCTTTTTCAGGGGAATCTTTTCCACCCAGGAATCGAACCCAGGTCTCCTGCATTGCAGGCAGATTCTTTTTTTTTTTTTTTGTTGGAGGCTATTACTTCACAACATTTCAGTGGGTTTTGTCATACATTGATATGAATCAGCCATAGATTTACAC
>NC_057419.1:107951972-107975326 GCF_019320065.1 Cervus canadensis
TGTCCTTCTTTGTCTCTTTTCACATGCTTTATTTGAAAGTCTAATTTTATCTGATATGAGTATTGCGACTCCTGCTTCTTTTGGTCTCCGTTTGCGTGAAATGTTTTTTTCCAGCCCTTCACTTTTAGTCTGCATGTGTCTCTTGTTTTGAGGTGGTTCTCTTGTAGACAGCATATATAGGGGTCTTGTTTTTGTATCCATTCAGCCAATCTTTGTCTTTTGGTTGGGGCATTCAACCCACTTACATTTAGGGTAATTATTGATAGGTGTGGTCCCATTGCCATTTACTTTACCAACTGAGCTACAAGGAAATCCCATTAATAATACAGGATCCACATACCTTCTGGGAACAGCTCTGTCTTAGTATTTTCCTTAGTATTCAAACGTGCAGAGAAGTCCACTGAGAGTGACCTTGGTACAAACACAAGGATGGATTTCAGGGCATAGCAGCTGGGGCCCTTGGTCACTTCTGCTCTTTGTAACAGGAGGTCTGTGAGGTACATTCTTATTGTTGCCACCATCTACCCCTTGGGTTATGCAGCTCAAGTTTTCCCCACAGGTTCGTGGAGAAGGCCCTGTGTTGCTCCCATGGACATTTCTCTCTGAGAGAAAACTCAGAAGAAACTGGTTAGTGGGATGGACTACAACCCCAGTCACTGCAGTCCATCTTGTGGCCACAACTGGCACTCGTCCTCTGCCTCCTCCATTCTGCCTTCCAGATTCTCTTCGCCCTCATCTATCTCCTCAGCAGGTCCTGGTCCTTATCTAGTAGTATGACCCAAACTTTCATTCATAAGCAATGTAAGACTTTTTCTGTCAGGAATTGCTGTTCTCCTCTCACAGACAGAACAGAGCAAGGGAGCACCAGGAAGCCCCATGTGAATCACAGGGGATCCACACATGGTCCCCTGACTGCCACTGTAAAGCTGTCCTGCCTCCTCCAGAACACTGGGATCCATGACCCGTACCGGACAGGGACTCCTCCTCTCATATTCTGGTCCTTGGGCACAAGGAATCTACAGTGCCCTGGCATCAGCTCTGACTTATAGTTCACTGGGACCCTTGTTGTGCTCCGCTTTGAGATATAGGACGTCTAACCATGCAGAGCCCAGAGGTGAGGAGACAGAAAGCATAAGTCCCCCCAGTGTGCTCTTAGGAGTAAAGGTATTTGGAGGCTATTCCTGCTTCTGGCCCATGGTTCCCAGACTCATGTATCTTGAAAGTTGGGGTATGGCACCATATAGAGGGTGGTGATTTAACAACTATACTGTATCTTCAAGGTTTGTGCTCCATGTTCAGAGAGTTTCTTCCAAGCTGACACTTTAGTTGTGCCTTTAAAAGATTGTTTCAGTGTTCTCTGAGATTGGCTGCCTCTCACCACCTTGCCTCTGCCTGCAGTGATATGTCATATGACCAGTGGACCCCATGGTCACTGGTGATGCCTGCTCCTCCTTGGCTGTGAAGGTAGTCTGGGCAGATGCTATGCTATGTGAGATATTAGGCCTATGGATCAGGAATTCCTTAAGTACACAGAGGGTGATGCTGGCTGAGGCTTTGTGAGCCAGGAAAGACAAAGTCTTGCCTGGATAAGTATCTATCCCTGTGAGGAGGAATTACTGGTACTCCTAGGATGGGGGTAAATGTGGCCTTTTGACTTCTGGTAGTCAAGCACTACCACCTAGCCTCTATCATATCATGGCCCCATCATCAGCATAGCCTCTCATGAGTCCAGCTGTGTAAGTGCCTTTCTTAATATTAACCCCAACTTCAAGAGGAATTTTTAATGATATGTGTGCCCCTGTCACCAATACAATCTTGCTCCATACTCTGGCTCCTCTCAGGGAATATAAATCAGTTCTGGAGTTTGGGGCTAAGCCCCTTTGTATTCTCTCTTGCCATCTTCCAGGGAAACATATGCATGTCTCCTCTATGGAATACTGACCATCATATTTTTAAGGCTTCTAAGAGCCATCCTAACAGCAATTTCGCTCTGTTACATGGAGTCCTTGCTATGATGTTCAATCTCATGCCCCAAGAAATATACCCAAGTCAGTGAATTCTTCTTTATCCAGCCTTGCTTCTGATCCCCTCAGAAACCCATCCCTGGAGCCTTCTGATGGTTCCTGTTGGTATAGTTGGTATGATGGATAATTCTTGCCATTTTTAAGTATATGTCATCTACTTCCTTTATCAGCCCCAGCTTGTCCAAAGCCAGATTATACTGGAATTTAATACTAGCTATAAGTTTGGTGGCCAGAAGAGTAAATGGGAGAAACTCCTAAAGGGGCACATGCGGGGAGCCGGCCTGACTGCTCAGGCCCCTTCTCAGCCCTGAGAGAGATCAAAAGGTCCCTCTCTGTCCCGCCACCCCTGATTTGTTAAAGTGCAAATTGGCCTTTCTCACCTCCCTCAAGGAAATCGCTGCAGCCACCATTTGCCTATTTTCCTGACTCTGATAAGATTATCGGGCTCCTGTGAATGGCTTATGTCTAGGTAGTCTTTACCTGATTGTAAGATGCTGGTGCCATGCTCTGCTGGAGTTAAGATAAAACTCCTAAAACTAGTATCTGCAGTTCTGCACGTATACAAGTCTTTGATCTAAAATTTGGTGAATCCTGTTAGTATATATATGTATGTTATGCCTCAATAAAGTCGTCGGAATCAGTCACAAGCTGACTCCGTCCCTCTCAACCCCATCTTTCTTAGTCTTTTATTTCTCAGGTGCACTGGTGATTGCGTCCTTGACCTGTTCATCTAGCCGGCAGGCCCGGCAAGTGGCGCCAGAACGAGGAACGTGGGCGGACCCCAGAGCACAGCCACCCAAAAATATTGAAAGTGATCCCGGGAGAAAGCCTCACCTATTCAGGTATCGTTGGAAAACTGTGGGTGGAGAGGGTATAGTTGAGAGTAAAAATTATGGGGCAAAGTAATAGTAGACAGTTCTTTGTTTCTATGTTAAAAACTATGCTAAAAGCTAGAGGAATGTCTGTGTCTAAACAAAAACTAAAAAGATTTCTTGTCTTTGTGGAGGAAACTTGTCCTTGGTTCCCAGAGGAAGGAACTATTAGCCTTGAAACTTGGATAAAGGTGGGAGAACAAATTCAAACAGTTTATACCCTCTGTGGACCAGACAAAGTTCCTCTTGATGCTTATTCTCTATGGACTCTAATAAGAGATTGTTTAAACCCAGAACACGAGAGTAGGAAACTTAAAACAGCCTTGAAATTTATAACACCCAAGTGTTCAGGTGCCCCCCAACGGGTAGCAGAGCACATATATGACTCCCCAATTGTTTCAGGTTCCAGAAAAAATGATAATGAGACTACTGCTCTAGAACAAGACTCAGATTCAGAACTTTCTCCTGATGAGGAAGACGATTTAAAAGAGCAGGCTTTTGAGCATGACAAAGAAGGATGGGATGCCTTTATAGTAACTCAACAAAAGAATAAAGACCAAGGCTCCCCTTTTTCTGAACTTAGAGAGATGCTAACATCCATATCTCAGAGAATGGAACAACTAGACTTATCGCCCATAAATACAACTAGGCCGTTGCATTCTAAAACGCCATCTGTTATAGCCGGTTTAGATCCTGACCCGCTGCCGCCGCCCATCCCGCTCCCTCCCCCTCCTCTCGCAGAAGCGCCTTTGATTCCAACAGCGCCAGTATATGTTCCATCTAGCCTAAAAAGGCCAGTACTTTCACCACTACAAATGGCTGTGAAAACAGCCCGAGAACAGGGTGAAAATCTTGAGGGATATTCTATGATTTTCCCTGTTTTTCAAGATGCTAATCATCGGAGGTATCATGAGCCTCTGCCTTTTAAACAACTGAAACAAGTTTGCGCTCAATACGGGCCTACTGCGCCGTTTACTCTAGCCATAATTGAAAGTCTTTCATCTCAATACTTGCCTCCTAATGATTGGAAGGCTGTTGCGCGAGCCTGTCTCTCAGGAGGTGATTATCTCTTGTGGCGCTCAAAATACGGCGAGGTCTGTAACATCATTGAAGACCGTAACCGCCGTAATTGGCTGCAGGTTACTTTTGACATGCTAATGGAGGAAAAGACAATTTAGAGACCTTAATCAACAACTGACCCTTCCTCCCCTAGAATACTAAACGATGAGGGGCGAGCTGCTCTGGCATTGGTTGAAAAGGCCCTCTCTCAGCATTTTGCTACCTACTGTGATTTTTCTCAACCGTGGGGACTATATGTGTTTCCCTCTAAACATACCCCGACGGCAGTGTTATATCAAAATGCTCCCTTACAGTGGATCCATTTACCTGTATCGCCTTCAAAAGTTCTTACTCCTTTTTTTGATTTCATTAGCCTCCTCGTTGCCAAAGGAAGGCGTCTTTCCAGAGAAATGTTGGGAGCCGATCCTGCTTACATTTATGTGCCCTATACCAAAGAACAGCAGGAATGGCTTTTTCAGTTTAATGACTCGTGGGCTTTGGCATTTTCCTCCTTTACAGGTCAAATTATTAATCATTTACCTTCTGATAAACTTTTGCATTTTGCCAGCCAGCATTCATTTATTTTTCCAGAGAATGTTTCTAATGTTCCTATTCAAGATGCTCTTACGATCTTTACTGATGGATCCTCCAATGGAACTGCTGCCTTTGTGGTTAATGATACCCTTTTCTCCTGGCAGACGAACTATACATCGGCTCAAGAAGTAGAACTTTCAGCCGTTCATAAAGTATGCTCACAATATTCCTCACAGTCTTTTAATTTGTTTACTGATAGCAAATACATTGCTCATGCTTTGCAATATATAGAAACCGTTCCCTTTATTTCTACTGTGAATTCTAACATTCAACATTTGTTACGTTCAATTCAGTCTCTGCTGCAACAGCGCACCTTACCCTGCTTCTTTGGACATTTACGTGCCCACACTGGGCTTCCTGGACCTCTATCTATGGGAAATCAGATGGCTGATTCTCACACTAGAGTTTTTCTTTCACAGGTGGAAGCAGCACAGCAATCACATGCGCTACATCACCAGAATAGTAATACTCTTCGTTTGCAGTTTCAAATCCCTCGAGAGACTGCACGACAAATTGTTAAATCTTGTCCTGTTTGCCCTAAGTTTCTTCCAGTTCCACATCTTGGCGTTAATCCTCGCGGGCTTCTACCGAATCATCTTTGGCAAATGGATATCACTCATGTCCCTTCCTTTGGTCGTTTAAAGTACGTTCATGTATCTATTGACACCTTTTCAGGATATATTGTGGCATCCTTACAGACTGGTGAAGCCGCAAAACATTCTATCTCACATTGTCTTTATGCTTTTTCCATTTTAGGCACGCCAAAGATTATAAAAACTGATAATGGCCCCGGCTATGTCTCCTCTGCCTTCAAAAATTTTTGTTCCTCTTTTTCTATCACCCTAAAAACAGGCATTCCTTATAATCCACAGGGTCAAGGCATCGTCCCTTCCTTTCAAAGTTTCAATCAAACTTTGAAACTACAGCTTCAAAAAATACAGAGGGGGGAGCTCTACCCCCTTCTGCCCAGAAATTACCTTAATCACGCTTTATATATTTTAAATTTTTTAATTTTAGATAAAGAAGGACATTCAGCCGCGCAGAGATTTTGGGACCCTCAGATTTCCAGCAGAAAGCCGATGGTCTTGTGGAAAGACCCGCTGGATAATAACTGGCATGGCCCAGATCCCGTGTTAATTTGGGGGAGGGGTCAGGTATGTGTTTTTCCACAGGATGCCGAAGCACCGCGCTGGCTCCCGGAAAGGCTGGTACGCCAGACGGAGGAGATTACTGAATCAGCAATTAGGTCGGCTGACTTTACAGCAGAGGAATCTTCTCCCAACAAATCAGCAGATGCATGAGTTTATCCTTCAAGCAAGGAGGATGGCTGCAGAGACGGCCCAACCTCGATATGCGCTGGCTTACATCGCCCTCGCTTTGGCATGCGCGATAATGAATCAAGCCTTCCCTCAGGCTGAAGCCAATGCTTTCGTTTCCTGGGCTCATTCTTATGCTGATTTTTACAATGAAACAGCCTGCTGGGTCTGCACAAGCATGCCTTTATCGGTTACAGAAGGATTACCCTGGTGGGTGCTTCCCTTTCCAAAAAATGAAACTTCGGCTTTATGTGATTTTTTAAAAGAATATCAGAAGAAACATCGAAGCTTAATTACAGTTAATTTTGATATAGATTCTCGATGCTCTGATCCTTTACACGCTTCTTCTTTTTATTTTAATGTAACACAAAGTTATCAGGAAATTGTTAATGCGTACTTATATTACGAAAATAGATCTGTTTCTTCTCTTAATGATTTTAATCGATTTGAGGGTGACTACTACCAAGTTTGGGATGAATATTTCTGGATGACCCCTGAAAAAGGACAGCTACTGACCCCTGCTGACATTTGCTGGGAGCAAAAGACTCATGTACCAACATTTGGAGGCCGAGAATTTCCAGGATATCACATGAAACATATGGGACTATTGCCTACCCACAAATGTAAGACTGTAATGGATGTAACGTTTATTGTCAACAAGTCTGTTATTTGGCCAGGGACAGATTGGGAAAATAGCCCTGGTATAAGATGGGTAGCCCCAAATAACACTCGATGGATTTGTGGATACAACCTTTGGCCCTGGCTCCCTGTAGGATGGGTGGGGAGATGTACCCTAGGGTTTGTGTTTGCCCCTGGGAGAATTCATAAGCAAAAAGTCAACCTGTTAATTTACCTTATGTTAAAGCCCGGTGGTCACGCTCTGTTTTTCATTGGTATGATTATTTAGCCTCAATTTTTGTGCCCTCTTTAGGAGCCACTGATATTATGCTCAGGGTAGAGGCTTTGAACAGTTTTACAAAACAGGCATTGACAGGTACTATAAGAGCTTTAGAGGCTCTTAATGAAGAACAAAAACAGATGAGAAAAGCCATTCTACAAAATCGTATGGCTCTGGATATTCTAACAGCCTCTCAAGGGGGAACATGCGCCTTAATAAAAATGGAGTGTTGTGTATATATTCCTGATTATTCCTCAAATGTTTCTGATGCTTTAAAAGATATGAAACAACAAGTAGCCGCTATGGATTTTTCTGACTCCAGCATTTGGAGTCAGATATCTGCCTGGTTTCATAGTGGTTGGTGGAAATCTATAATTTTCATCATTATATGCATATTGTTATTGCTGTGTTTTGGCCCTTGCATTTGTCAATGCTTATCTGAGATGATAAATAAAAGATTGCTGATGTTTTCCCGTTTGCAAACGCGGCCATTTCCTTCGAGGGAGATATAATGGCCATTAGTCAAAAGAAAAGGGGGAGATGCGGGGAGCCGGCCTGACTGCTCAGGCCCCTTCTCGGCTCTGAGAGAGATCAAAAGGTCCCTCTCTGTCCCGCCACCCCTGATTTGTTAAAGTGCAAATTGGCCTTTCTCACCTCCCTCAAGGAAATCGCTGCAGCCACCATTTGCCTATTTTCCTGACTCTGATAAGATTATCGGGCTCCTGTGAATGGCTTATGTCTAGGTAGTCTTTACCTGATTGTAAGATGCTGGTGCCATGCTCTGCTGGAGTTAAGATAAACTCCTAAAACTAGTATCTGCAGTTCTGCACGTATACAAGTCTTTGATCTAAAATTTGGTGAATCCTGTTAGTATATATATGTATGTTATGCCTCAATAAAGTCGTCGGAATCAGTCACAAGCTGACTCCGTCCCTCTCAACCCCATCTTTCTTAGTCTTTTATTTCTCAGGTGCACTGGTGATTGCGTCCTTGACCTGTTCATCTAGCCGGCAGGCCCGGCAGGCACAGATTTCCTTGAGGGAGAGAAGCTTCTGGACCCTCCTGAATTATAGAATTGCTAACTGTTACATGAGAAGGGTAGACCACCTACACCTCCCTAGTGGGTCTGCTCATGTGGAATGAGGTGGGGCTGTAAGTCAATATACTCAGAACATCCAGGCAAATATGCCCCTTCAAGTTTTCAAGATACAAGGTTTTCTTTACCAGGGCCCTGACCTACACACAATGGACTTGCTTTGGTATCTCTGGAGCTCTACAACTCTCACAGTTAGTTCTTCAGCCTTCTGTCTGATTGTGTCTGGCCTTCTTTTCAGTGATGAGAGCCTTTTATGTGCCACTACTAAGGTCCTCTGGTTCTTGCATTTGGCTATTAACTGCTTGTTAACAAGTCTAAATCTCTCATTACCTGCACACAGTATGTCAAGGTCGCTTAGCATTAACCGGACAGCTCTGCTATTTTTGTAGGTGCTCCTCTCCTCATATATTCCAGATGCCTGCTTCTCTGCACTCACTGCAACATTTCTCTCTACTGAGTCATTTCCAAGGTTACCACGGTATAAAATTGCTTCTTGTTGTTGTTCAGTCATTCAGTTGCATCCAACTCTTTATGACCCCATGAACTGGAGCATGCCAGGATTCCCTGTCCTTCACCATCTCCCAGAGTTTCCTCAAACTCATGTCCATTGAGTTGGTGATGCCATCCAACCACCTTTTCCACTGTCATCCCCTTCTCCTCCCGCCTTCAATCTTTCCCAGTATCAGGGTTTTCTAATGAGTAGGTTCTTCACATCAGGTGGCCAAAGTATTGGAGCTTCAGCTTCAGCCCTTCCAGCAAATATTCAGGATTGATTTCCTTTTGACTTGATTGGTTTTATCTTCTTGCTATCAAAAGGAATCTCAAGAGTCTTCTTCAACGCCATAGTTCAAAAGCATCAATTCTTCAGCACTCATCTTTCTTTATAGTTCAACTCTCACATCCATACACGACTGCTGGAAAAATCATAGCTTTACATGGAATTTGTCAGCAAAGTAATGTTTCTGCTTTTTAATATGCTGTGTAGGTTGGTTATAGCTTTTCTTCCAAGGAGCAAGTGTCTTTTAATTTCATGACTGCAGTCACCATCTGCAGTGATTTTGGAGCCCAAGAAAATAAAGTCTGTAACTGTTTCCATTGTTTCCCCATCTATTTGCCATGAGGTGATGGGACCAGATGCCATGATCTTAGTTTTCTGAATGTTGAGTTTTAAGCCAGCTTTTTCACTCTCCTCCTTTACCTTCATCAAGAGGCTCTTTAGTTCCTCTTCAATTTCTTCCATAAGGGTGGTGTCATCTGCATATCTGAGGTTATTGATACTTCTCCTGGCAAGCTTGATTCTAGCTTGTGCTTCATCCAGGTTGGCATTTTTCATAGAAGTTAAATAAGGAGAGTGACAATATACAACCTTGAGGTACTGCTTTCCCAGTTTTGAACCAGTTTGTTGTTCCATGTCTGGTTCTAACTGTTGCTTCTTGACCTGTATACAGGTTTCTCAGGAGGCACAGACATTGGTTTGGTACTCCCATCTCTTTAAGTATTTTCCACAGTTTGTTATGATCCACACAGTCACACAGCTTTAGCATAGTCAGTGAAGCAGAAGTTGATGTTCTTCTGGAATTCTCTTGCTTTTTCTATGATTGAACAGATGTTGGCAAGTTGATCTTTGTTTCCTCTGCCTTTTCTAAATCCAGCTTGTACATCTGGAAGTTCTCAGTTCATGTACTCTTGAAGCCTCACTTGAAGAATTTTGAGCATTACTTTGCTAGCATGTGAAATCAGTGCAATTGTGTGGTTTTGAACAGTTTGAATATTCTTTGGCAATGCCCTTCTTTGGGTTTGGAATGAAAACTGAACTTTTCCCATCCTGTGACCACTGCTGAGTTTTCCAAATTTGCTGGCATATTGAGTGCAGCACTTTCACAGCATCATCTTTTAGGATTTGAAATAGCTTATCTGGAATTCCATCACCTCCACTAGCTTTGTTCATAGTGATGCTTCCTAAGACCTACTTGACATTCTACTCCAAGATGTCTGGCTCTAGGTGAGTGATTGCACCATCATGGTTATCTCAGTCATTAAGATCGTTTTATATAGTTCTGTGTATTCTTGCCACCTCTTCTTAATATCTTCTGCTTCTATTAGGTCTGTACCATTTCTGTCCTTTATTGTGCCCACTTTTGCACGAAAGCTTCCCTTGGTATCTCTAATTTTCTCAAAGAGATCTCTAGTCTTTCCCATTCTATTGTTTTCCTCTGTTTCTTTGCATTGTTCACTTAGGAAGGCTTTCTTATCTCTTCTTGCTATTCTTTAAATAACTACTTTGAGCCAAGGACTATTCATGGCACCCATCATGATTGCATTCTCTTCACCTTAAGTGTGGGCTGGGATGGAGATGTAATGGTTATGTGGACCAGGTAGAAAAATTTATCTTACTGACTAGTGTTTTGGACCATTCTGGATACCACTGATTTTACCCTGGGTATTCTAGAAGGAGACACTAAGAGAATATTAAATGTACAAGGATATTATTAGTGGAAATGCCTGTGAAGAGGAGTACAGATGGAACCGGGAATGCTGAAAGATTTATCAAGTCTCTTGACAGCCTGAGATGAAGAGAATGAGAGATGGTTGGGCTGATGCAACCTAGGCTGTGGGCCAAGTCACCAGGTAGTCCTTGAACCAAAGCAGACCAACAAAGAAATCCTTTGTCTCCTAGAAACATATCTACATTAGTGGACAGCAGTATATGGGAGGAGTGGCCACAGCCCAATCTTTAGATGGGTTTCAGGGCAAAGCAGCCTTTGACCAATTACATTTCCTAACTTAGAATGAAGCTAAGAGGAACATTCTTATCACTGGCACACCTAGAAATAGCCAGTACTCCTAAATCTTAAAATCTAAGATGATGAGTGACCATATAGTTCATTATCCATGGCAGAATGCTTTTGAGAATGAAAGGAAAGAGGAGTCTGTTGGGAATTACACTAGAACTGTTCCAAGCACACTCTGTAGTCACATTATCATTTATTTTCAAAGTCCTTTTTTATGCTTTTAGCTTTGTCATCTTAGATCTTAACACTGCAATTCATAAACCTTACTGATTTCTCCAAATCTATTCAACTCCTTCAAATAATCTTTATTTAAATTTACTAATCAAAACTATAGTTCATGGTCTGTCCTTTAAAGGATTTTTCTTTTTTTTTTTTCTTTTTTTTTTTTTTTTACCACTAAACTCTTGTGTCCTCTTGCCTTTCATCCACAATCATGCAGAAAAAAAAATCTCTGATTTCACTGAAACTACTACTAATCAACTAATCAATGCTGGTGAAAGTTACATTTCAATGAACACTTATATCACTACAAATTCATGATCTTCAAAATCATCTTTAACATCAGCACAGCTCCTATTTCACCAAGAAAAGCTAGTTAGTAATATCCCCTGTAATATTCATATATCCAATGGTTTCTAAAAATATTTTCATGCAAGTAGCAATCATATTTGACTCCTTCCTTTTGATCAAAGAAGGTTCTTCTTCCTCTGTTGCAGTGCTGGAACCAGTCCTTCTAGGATTTTATTCCATAGCTCATTTTCTATACTTTATTGTCGCCTCCTACATGCTTTTAAATTTCCCCTAAGCATATGAACATTACTGTATCTTTCTAATTGAAACATTTAATGAAAATTGCTTTGACCCTTATATATTTTAGCTCACACACATTTGTTTTCTTTATCTTCACATACATATTCCTTAAAAGTATCCATAAATGCGGTTTTCACTTCTTTACTTCTGTTTCACTCTCCAACTCATTGAAACCTAATGCCTTTGCTTCATTATTCTATTGAAAATATTTTACTAAGGTCATTGTGGTAGACTCAATGGCCACAATCTCTTTTCAGATTCTCCTATTAACAGGTGACTTTTTATTCACCTCTTTGACCTGTGCTGGTAATATGATTTTCTGTGACCAATAAAATGCAGCAGAAATGCCATGCTACCTCAAGAGACCTTGCAGCTCCCTTTCCAGCACTTTTTGAATGCTGCCACAGTATGAACAAGCCTGAGCTAACTTGATGGAAAGGCCACACAGAAGAGAACCAAGGCATCCTGGCCAACAGCCTGACAACCACGAAGTGTGTGAGTGAGACTGTCTTATACAAATCAGCCCCTTGCTGGTCTCCCAAATGAGCTGCTGCCAAATGAGTGAACCTAAGTGAGACCAGAAGAAGAATCATACAGCTGAGCACAGCCCAGATCGCTGACCCTCAGAACCATGATTTCATAAATGGTTATTTTAAGCAATTAATTTTCAGTGTAATCTTTTACATAGCAAATATTAATTGAAACAAAGCTGTGCAGTACCACATGTAAAACATTGCATATATTATTTAATCTAAATCATAAAATAATTGAGAAGTGCTAATTTATCTGCCTTCAATGATGAAATATTGGAGCTCAAAGGAGTAATTTCAATGAGGTATCACAGCTTCCATGGAAGAGCCAGCATCTTTAATCAAGCACTCTATTCAGCTTAAACTCTAAGTAGAACCTGAAAATTATGACCACTCAATATTTCTTCATATTTAACTCTGTTGGAAACCACAGTTGTGACATATTAATACTATTTAATTTTGTATTGCTGTTTATTATGTGGATAATTCAAGTAGTTTTCTTTGCTACTCATCAAACACAAGGGTGAACCAATTCCTTGCTCACCTAAAGTCTAATTGCACTGTCTGAATAAAAGTCTTCAGCCTTCAATTTTTTTTTCCAAATATCGAGTTTGAGTAAAATAATTTTGTGATGGATTCTCTGGAGATGTGCACAATTAAATTATATTCTGACATACACACACAAAAAAAAACATATACATATATATAGTTATTGGATTAAATCTGTGGCAAATGGTACTCTGGTTGTAGTATCAATTTTTTTAAAAGTCAGGTTAGTCCATAGTAAAGATCAAATTTTTAATCTGGGTAAGCAGTTTTATTTTAGTTTAATCCAATAACCATTAGGAATGATTTCAATATCCTGTAACATCCCAGCACTCATGTAGTCTCTTTAGATTTCATCTATCTCCTCAACTATTTTGAGATACTTGACTATTTATTTTAATTTAAAATATTGAAGCTTTTGGAATTTATTTGAGGGTAAATGATTCAGAATATAATGAGTGCTTCAGAGTAGTGCAATCAATAGCTTCAACAATGCCAATAATATTTAGCAAGAAATGCTGTTTTCCCATTTATTACCATTCAGACTTCAGTCTTAGTCTCAGAAAAAAGAATGCCACTTAGAAAATGATGCAATCAATTATTTGCATAGATATCCATGGGCATCTGCTTAAAATGCCCTCTTCTCCTCTTTTACTTAGCAAAGACTTACTTAAATGAGAGCCCGAATAGTCCTTCTCCTGTGATAGGCAGTCAGCCATGACCATGTGTGAGACATTATTTTAGGTGCTGCAGACAGAAAGGAAAATAAGAAAAATAAGTTCCACCACTCCTGGTTTTTATCAATTTATAGAATAGTTAATAAATAAAAGTAATAGTTTAAGGTAAATGCTATGAAGAAAATAGAATGGAGTTGAAGTCACAGTGAGTATCTGTATGTGTGTGCATGTGCACATGTACATGTCTGTATTATTGGGGGAGGTCATTTAAAAAGTGTGGTGAGGGAATAATTCAAAGAGGCTGACTCTTGAACTGGGGCATGCTTGCCCCAGAAGAAAAAGCCATCAATCCAGAAAACTTTAGGGTGAACATATTAAGTCCAAAAGAATAGCAATTTACAAGCTCACAATGTGAGGATGAGATTGGCTAATTAAGGAATAGGAAGAAGGCTGATGTGGTTGGGGGTAGGTTAGAAAAGAAAACATTGTAAGGAATTTTAATGAGAGACAAAAGAGATTTGGGCATGTTAAGAATTTGGATTCTCATTTATGTACAAATAAATACCTTTGGAGAATTTAGTAAGGGAAAAGACATGGCTATATTTATGTTAAAATATTATTTTGAGTGCCATGTGGAAAAGAGGGTGTGGAGACACAAAATAGGAGCACTGGGACCAATTTATAGGTTATTATAATAGTCAAAGCTAGGGAGAAAGTTGCTTGTATAGTAGCAGAGGGAGAGAGTAGCCAAAAAATTCGAGATATTTCCAGGATACAGTTGACAGTGTTGAACGGAATGTAAGGTGGAGGGAGAGAGACCACAAGAGTAGCTCCTTGTACTTTTCTTAACCACTTGGGTAAATGGTGATGGCATTTACTGAAATGAGGAAAGACTGAAAGGGAGGCAGACTGGGAATGAGATTGAATAATTTATTTTGAATTTATGGAGTTAGACGTGCCTATTGAAGATCCATGCACACAGTTTGCATGTGTACACACACACAGAGAAAACATCATAAGAAATGAAGTGTTCAAAGAACTGAAAAACAAATTTATTGGGTAGATAATTAATATGCCAGTAGATCTGTACCAAGAGAAGACGTTTGAAGAGAACAGTGTGCACCATGCCAAAATTATCAATGAATTCAGAAGATGACTACAAGGAAGAGTATCAGGTTTTATCGTCTGAGGTCATGTACTTTAAAAGAGGTGGAGGGTTTAATGAAACTATTCACAGAATAAAGAAGTAAGAATTCATAGCAATTGTCTAGAGGTAATGGCAATGGGAAGTAAAGAATATACCTACCCTAACTTCTGGTCAGGATTAGATATATAGATATAAGACTTAAAAAGTGAGAGAAAGGATAATAGCCATCATTTGGCTAGATGTATGGGGGAAAGTCCTATAATAGGGAGATGTAAAGCTGATTGGAGCCCTGACATCCTTGGACCAGTTACAGAAATCAATCCCCATTCCCAGGTAAGAAATGAAAACAGTGGCACCCTGCAGAAAACAGACACTCGGTCCTACAGAAGCTACGATAGCATTTATACTGTCTGCTACATGCAGACTCCAAAGTGAATGACTAAAATTTTAAAAAAAGTCTAGAATTACAATTCAACATAAGCTGATTTAGGGCTTCCCTGGTAGCTCAGCTGGTAAAGAATCTGCCTACAACGCAGGAGACCCCAGTTCAATTCCTGGGTAAGGAAGTTTCCCTGGAGAAAGGATAGGCTAACCACTACAGTATTCTTGGGCTTCCATGGTGGCTCAGACTGTAAAGAATTGCCTGCAATGTGGGAAACCTAGGTTCAATCCCTGGATTGGGAAGATCCCCTGGAGGAAGGCATGGCAACCCACTCCAGTATTCTTGCCTAGAGCATCCCCATGAACAGAGGAGCCTGGCAGGATACAGTCCATGGGGTTGCAAAGAGTCAGACATGACTAAGCAAGTAAGCACACATATACACACATGAGCTGATTTAAAGAAATGTATTACAAGGTGCATTAGGGAAAAAAGAATCATGAGAGAAACAGTTGATTTACAGTTGGCAAAGCAAAAAGAAAATTCATACCCAAGTATTAAGAGATAATAGAACACTCTCAAAGGGAGTTAAAATAGGTATATTAAGACATTTTAAAGAAACTAACTGTGAAAAGAATGAGAGATTATGAAATGAGAAAATAATATTTTGAAAAGATAAAAGAGAAATATTAGAAATGCAAAACAGAGAGGCGGTCCTAAGGTGGCAGAGGAATAGGACAGGGAGACCACTTTCTCCCCCACAAATTCATTGAAAGAACATTTGAACACTGAGCAAATTCCACAAAACAACTTCTGAATGCTGGCAGAGGACATCAGGCACCCAGAAAGGAAGCCCTTTGTCTTCAAAAGGAGGTAGGACAAAATATAAAAGATAAAAAGAAAGACGGAAGAGGTAGGGATGGAGATCCATCCTGGGAAGGGAGTCTTAAAAGAGAAGTTTCCAAACACCAGGAAACACTCTCACCCAATCATACACACATGTACATGTGCACATGCACACACATACAGATACTCACTGTGACTCACTGGCGGGTCTGTGGGGAGTTTTGGAGTCTCAGAAGGCAATGTAACCAGGAGGAAAAATAAATAAGTAAATAAATAAAACCCACAGATTGTATGCCTAACAGCAACTCCCAGACCTCGCATCTGCCACCAACAAGAGGGGGCTGAACAGGGAGGTGTGGGCTGCATTGCTTAGGGTAAGGACCAGGCCTGAATGCCCTGAGGGCAATCTGAGGGAACCAAAGTGAGATGGCAACCCAAACTGTGGGGGTAGACAGACAGACAGAGAGAGAGAGAGAGAGAGAGAGAAGAGAGAGAGAGAGAACTATCCCGAGAAAAGCCCTAACCTAAGGCCCTGCCAGGCCCACTCACAGAACAAAGACTGAGCAAATACCAGAGGAGAGACAGCCTGCTGCAGACCAGCCCATTCCCCGCCAGAGACAGGGAGGCTGGCAGAGGGCAGTCAGAGTTGGAAAGGGGCAATCTTGGCCCCAGAGAGGCATCCTCTACCAAACTGCAAGCAGGCTCCCTGTTACTAACCAAGACTTCTTGGGATTCTGGATGGTTGACATTGGCTGGGAGGGTCGCAGCCAGAGATCAGGTCCCCAGAAGAGACACACAGCACACCTGTGATGGACTCGACGGTGCCACCCAGGAAACCGAGTGGCTGGGATGGGAGAGAGACAAGATGCACTCCCCACGTGAGGAGACTGTTCTCACCAAGCACCTGGTCGCCTGAGCTGCTTGGACCTGGGGGGTGGGGGGCACAAAACGCAGGCCCAACCGAGTCTGCGCTGTTGTGGAGCACCTGAGAACCTGAACCTGAGAGGCTTAGACCTGGGAAGTGCATGCAATCCAGGGCCAGCTTCAGACAGTTCCCAGGCAGAGCAACCTAGAGCCTGAGAAGTGTAGAGCATGAAAGCACACATGCCGTGAGCAGGGGCAAACCCAGTGTGGCCGGGACACTGCGAGCACTCACCGCACATGCCAGTGATATTTGTTTGCAGTGTTCCTCCCTCACCACAGCACCACTGAACAAGTGAGCCTAAATAAGTGACCACCTTCGCCCTCTTGTGTCAGGGTGGAAATTAGACAATGAGGAGACCAGCAAACAGAAGAAGCTAAAATAAACAGAGGGAACCACTTTGGAAGTGACAGGTGCAACATATTAAAACCCTGTAGTTAGCACCAACTACACTGAAAGGGGCCTATAGATCCTGTGAACTATAAGCTGGATCAAGGAACTATCTGAAACTGAACTGAGCCCACACTTCCCTTGATAGCTCCAGAGAAATTCCTAGATATATTTTTACTATTATCATTTTTTATTTTTTTAATATATTTTTTATTTTAAGGCCTCTATTACTCCTTTAATTTTCATTTTTATAACATACTACTACCTTGCAAAAAAAGGACCCTATTTTAAAGCAAACTTCATGTATATATTTTATAATTTTTGTGACATTGTTATTTTTTAATATTGTAATTTTGAGAATCTAACCTCCACTCTAGAATTTTAATCTTTGCTTTTTGGTATTTGTTATCAATTTTGTCCCTTTAAGAAACCAATCTTCAGTACCCATTTTTACTTGAGAGTGTGATTATTGGCTTGATTGCTCTCTCCCCCTTTTGGCTCCCCTTTTTCTCCATCAGATTGCCTCTATTTCCTCCCTCCCTCTTCTCTTCTCTACCCAACTCTGTGAATCGCTTTGTGTGTCCCAGGCTGTGAACACTTAGGGAACTGATTACTGGCTGGATCTGTCTCTCTCCTTTTAATTTCCCTTTTCTCCTCCTGGTCACCTGTCTCCTTCCTCCCTCTTCTCTTCTCTGTGTAACTCCGTGAACCTCTCTGAGGGGTCCAGACTGTGGAGAGCACACAGGGAATTGATTACTGGCTTGCTTGCTCTCGCCCCTTTTGATTCCCCCTCTTTTCCTCCTTGTCACCTTTATCTCCCTCATCCCTCTTCTCTTATGCACATAACTCTGTGAACCTCTCCAGGAGTTCCTCACTGTGGAGAAGCTTTTCATCATTAACCTAGATGTTTTATCATCAGTGCTGTAGAGATGGAGATAGTCCTGAGGCTACTGTAAGAATAAGACTGAAAACCAGAGGCAGGAGGCTTAAGTCCAAAACCTGAGGACACCAGAGAACTCCTGACTCCAGGGAACATTAATTGATAAGAGCTCATCCAAAAGCTTCCATACCTACACTTAAACCAACCACCACCCAAGAGCCAACAAGTTCCAGAGCAAGACATACCATGCAAATTCTTCAGCAATGCAGGAACATAGCCCTGAACTTCAATATACAGGCTGTGCAAAGTCACACCAAATCCACAGACCTCAAAATTTACTGGACACTTGATTGCACTCCAGAGAGAAGAAATCCAGTGCCACTGACCAGAACACGATGCAAGTTTCCCTAACCAGGAAACCTTGACAAGCCACCTGTCCAACCCCACCCACAGTGAGGAACCTCCACAAAAAAAAAGGGACAACAAACTGCCAGAATACAGAAAGGCCACCCCAAACACAGCAATCTAAACAAGATGAAAAGGCAGATAAATGCTCAGCAGGTAAAGGAAGAGGATAAAGGCCCCAAAAAAACAAACAAAAGAGGAAAGATAGGGAGTCTACCTGCAAAAGAATTCAAAATAATGATAGTAAAAAATGATCCAAAAAATTGAAAACAAAAGGGAGTTACAGATAAATAGCTAGGAGACAAAGATTGAGAAGATGCAAGAAATGTTTAACAAAGGCCTAAAAGAAATAAAAAGAGTCAATCAATAATGAATAATGCAATTACTGAGATAAAAAACACTCTGAATAATAATGGAGTAGAATAATGGAGGCAGAAGACAGGATAAGTGAGGTAGAAGATAGAATGGTAGAAACAAATGAAGCAGACAGGAAAAAAGAAAAAATAATTAAAAGAAATGAGGACAACCTCAGAGACTTCTGGGACAATGTTAAATGCCCCAACACTCAAATCATAGGAGTCCCAGAAGAAGAAGACAAAAAGAAAGGCCATGAGAAAATACTTGACATAATAGTTGAAAACTTCCCTAAAATGGGGAAGGAAGTACACCACATTAACAAATTGAAAGATAAAAACCAAATGATTATCTCAACAGATGCAGAGAAAGCCTTTGACAAAATTCAACATCCATTTATGATAAAAACCCTCCAGAAAGCAGGCATAGAAGGAACATATGTCAACATAATAAAAGCTATATATGATAATCCGACAGCAAACATTTATCCTCAATGGTGAAAAATTGATAGCATTTCCCCTGAAGTCAGGAACAAGACAAGGGTGTCCATGCTCATCACAGTTATTCAACATAGTTTTGGAAGTTTCAACGACAGCAATCAGAGAAGGAAAAGAAATAGAAGGAACGCAGATTGGAAAAGAAGATGTAAAACTCTCACTGTTTTCAGATGACATGATCTTCTACACAGGAAACTCTAAATACTCCACCAGAAAATTACTAGAGCTAATCGATGAATATAGTAAAGTTGCAGGATATAAAATTAACACAGAGAAACCCCTTGCACTCTTGTACACTAACAATGAGAAATCAGAAAGAGAAATTAAGAAACAATTCCATTCACCATTGCAACGAAAAGAATTAAATACTTAGCAATATATTTACCTAAAGAAAAAAAAAAGACCTATATATAGAAAACTATAAAACACTGATGAAAGAAAGCAAAGATGGCACAAATAGATGGAGAAATATGCCATGTTCATGGTTTGGAAGAATCAATATTGTGAAAATGAGTATACTATCCAAAGCAATCTATAGATTCAATGCAATCCCTATCAAGCTACCAATAGTTTTTTTCACAGAACTAGAACAAATAATGTCACAATATGTATGGAAATACAAAAAACCTCGAATAGCCAAAGCAATCTTGAGGAAGAAGAATGGAACTGAAGGAGTCAACCTGCCTGACTTCAGGCTATACTACAAAGCTACAGTCATCAAGACAGTATGGTACTAGCACAAGACAGAAATATAGATCAAGGAACAAAATAGAAAGCCCAGAGAGAAATCCACACACCTATGGACACCTTATCTTTGACAATGGAGGCAAGAATATACAATAGAGAAAAGACAATCTCTTTAACAAGTGGTGCTGGGGAAACTGGTCAACCACTTGTAAAAGGATGAAACTAGAACACTTTCTAACACCACACACAAAAATAAACTCAAAATGGATTAAAGATCTAAATATAAGATGAGAAACTATAAAACTCCTAGAGGAAAACATAGGCAAAACACTCTCCGACATAAATCACAGCAGGATCCTCTATGACCCACCTCCCAGAGTAATGGAAATAAAAGCAAAAATAAACAAATGGGACCTAATTAAACTTAAAAGCTTTTGCACAATGAAGGAAACTATAAGCAAGGTGAAAAGACAGCATTCAGAATGGGAGAAAATAATAACAAACGAAGCAACTGACAAAGAATTAGTCTCAAAAATATACAAGTAGCACATGCAGCTCAATTTCAGAAAAATAAATGACCCAATTAAAAAATGGGCCAAAGAACTAAACAGACATTTCTCCAAAGAAGACACATAGATGGCTAACAAACACATGAAAAGATGCTCAACATCACTCATTATCAGAGAAATGCAAATCAAAACCACAATGAGGTATTGACTCATGCCAGTCAGAAAGGCTTCTCTCAAAAAGTCTACAAACAATAAATGCTGGAGAGGGTGTGGAGAAAAGGCAACCCTCTTACACTGTTGGTGAGGATGCAAACTAGTACCACCACTGTGGAGAACATTGTGGAGATTCCTTTAAAAAAAAAAAAAAACGGAAATAGAACTTCCATATGACCCAGCAATCCCACTGCTGGGCATACACCACCAAGGAAACCAGAATTGAAAGAGACACGTGTACCCCAATGTCCATCACACCACTCTTTACAATAGCCAGGACATGTAAGCATCCTAGATGTCCATCAGCAGATGAATGGATAAGAAAGCTGTGGTACATATACACAATGGAATATTACTCAGCTATTCAAAATAATGCATTTGAATCAGTTCTAATAAGGTGGATGAAACTGGAGCCTATTATACAGAGTGAAGGAATTCAGAAAGTAAAACATCAATAGAGTATATCCAGGCATATATATGGAATTTAGAAACGTGGTAATGATGACCCTATATGCGAGACAGCAAAAGAGACACAGATGTAAAGAACATACTTTTAGACTCTGTGGGAGAAGGCGAGGGTGGGATGATTTGAGAGAATTGCATTGAAACATGTATATTACCATATGTGAAATAGATTGCCAGTCCAAGTTTGATGCCTGAGACAGGGTGCTCAGGGCTGGTGCACTGGGATGACCCTGAGAGATGGGATGGGGAGGGAGATGGGAGGGTGGTTCAGGATGGGGAACATATGTACACCCATGGCTGATTCATATCCATGTATGGCAAAAACCACTACAATCATGTAAAATAATTAACCTTCCAATTAAAATAAATTAATAAAAAGAAAGATGTTATTTTTTTTAAATGACTATCAAGAAAACACAAAATATCCAACACAATTATATAGAGAGATGAGAAATATTTAAAGGAATTTAAGAAAAATGAGGGATAGAATTAAAAGTACTGGAAAATGCTGGCAAAATTATTTATCCATATCTGTATACTATATGTTTATATGTATATGTATTATATGTATATTATACCCAATATATAGAAAATATTTTTCCTTTACAAGCATAAGAGAAAGATGTAGAAGCATGGCATGCTGCCGTCCATAGTGTTACAAAGACTCAGACACAACTGAGTGACTGATTGACAACAACAAAATATGTATGTTTATGTGTATGTTGTATACATATTTTACAATATACAAAGGCCACTTATTAAGCCTCAAAGTATACCTTAAAAGTACTAAAACATCAATGTCATACAGACTACATTTGGAAATGGAAGGAACATTCATTTCAAGAGTCAAGTGTAACCTATGTCCCAAAAGTAAGTACAAGAAAAGAAAATTTCAGTCCAAAATCACTTTTGAATATAAAGATCAGTTCAGTTCAGTTCAGTCGCTCAGTCATGTCCGACTCTTTGTGACCCCATGAACCACAGCATGCCAGTCCTCCCTGTCTGTCACTAACTCCCAGAGTTTACCTAAACTCATGTCCATTGAGTCCGTGATGCCATCCAACCATCTCACCCTCTGTCGTCCCCTTCTCCTCCTGCCCTCAATCTTTCCAAGCATCAGGGTCTTTTCAAATGAGTCAGCTCTTCGCATCAGGTGGCCAAAGTATTGGAGTTTCAGCTTCAACATCAGTCCTTCCAATGAACACCGAGGACTGATCTCCTTTAGGATGGAATGGTTGGATAGCAAAACACATTTAATACTTTAAGAAATGCCTTCATACTGAGAGAGTCATTTCCTAAGTACGTTGATAAGAAGTCTAGGGGTCCCCAAGGAGAGAGGGGTCTGGAATACTCAAGGAGGAAGAAAGGACAAACTTTTTACTTTTTTTTTCCCTCTACTTTCCTTAGGATTATGTAACAA
The DNA here is from genome assembly GCF_019320065.1 of Cervus canadensis. Lineage (NCBI taxonomy): Eukaryota > Metazoa > Chordata > Mammalia > Artiodactyla > Cervidae > Cervus > Cervus canadensis. The sequence continues at coordinate 107,974,301 of NC_057419.1, forward strand.
TTATGTATCCTGCCTGGGGACAGTCTCTAGATTAAACCTTCTGGCTAATTTTGTTATCTTAAAACATAAATTATGGGAGTAGGTCTGGTCTTTACAAGGATGTATCCTGCCTGGAATGTGAAGTCAAGTGGGCCTTAGAAAGCATCACTATGAACAAAGCTAGCAAATGTGATGGAATTCCAGTTGAGCTATTTCAAATCCTGAAAGATGATGCTGTGAAAGTGCTGCACTCAATAGGCCAGCAAATTTGGAAAACTCAGCAGTGGCCAAAGGACTGGAAAAGATCAGTTTTCATTCCAATCCCTAAGAAAGGCAATCCCAAAGAATGCTCAAACAACCACACAATTGCACTCATCTCACACACTAGTAAAGTGATGCTCAAAATTCTCCAAGCCAGGCTTCAGCAATACGTGAACCGTGAACTTTCAGACGTTCAAGCTGGTTTTAGAAAAGACCGAGGAACCAGAGGTCAAATTGCCAACATCCACTGGATCATCGAAAAAGCAAGAGAGTTCCAGAAAAACATCTATTTCTGCTTTATTGACTATGCCAAAGCCTTCGGCTGTGTGGATCACAATAAACTGTGGAAAATTCTGAAAGAGATGGGAATACCAGACCACCTCACCTTCCTCTTGAGAAACCTGTATGCAGGTCAGGAAGAAACAGTTAGAACTGGACATGGAACAACAGACTGGTTCCAAATTGGGAAAGGAGTACGTCAAGGCTGTATATTGTCACCCTGCTTATTTAACTTATATGCAGAGTACATCATGAGAAACGCTGGGCTGGAGGAAGCACAAGCTGGAATCAAGACTGCCGGGAGAAATATCAATAACCTCAGATATGCAGATGACACCACCCTTATGGCAGAGAGTGAAGAGGAACTAAAAAGCCTTTTGATGAAAGTGAAAGAGGAGAGTGAAAAAGTTGTCTTAAAGCTTAACATTCAGAAAACTAAGATCATGGCATCTGGTCTCATCACCTCATGGGAAATAGATGGGGAGACAGTGGAAACAGTGTCAGACT
>NC_057419.1:107979421-108011325 GCF_019320065.1 Cervus canadensis
GGGTGAACTCTGGGAGTTGGTGATTGGACAGGGAAGGCCTTGGTGTTGCTTGGCAATTCATGGTCACAAACAGTCAGACACGACTTGAGCGACTGAATTGAACTGAAAACTGATCCTGCCTTTAGACAGTCTCTGGATTAAACCTTCTGGCTAATTCTGTTTCTTAAAATGTTTAAATTATAGGCGAGTAGAAATCTGGGGAGGTCTTCAACCTTCCAGACCCATTTCTTTGGGTTTCATAGTAGAGTATAATAACTCCAATGTTGACACTTAGCAAGTGGGGTACTCTTCTACTCCCTCTGATGTTTATATGTCAGAAGGCTTTCTCTAATCTCCTCTTATACTTTAATAAAACTTTATTACACAAAAGCTCTGAGTGATCAAGCCTCGTCTCTGGACCTGGATTGAATTCTTCTCCTCCAGAGTCCAAAAACCCAGGCGTCTTTGAGTGATTCAGCAACAACCTTTCAATACCAGCAAGGCAAGGATGATTGGACATCAGAAAGTCTAACAATGAAATTTACCTTGTGTATGAGTGGATGTTGAAAACCTGAGTCTAAGCATCACACCTAAGAGTGAAGGTCTAAGATAAGCAAGACACTTATGAGAATAAGTACAAAAAGGGAAAACTTATTATATCAACTCTCAAAGCTGATTTTGAAGTGATATACATATGAAAATAGATTTTAAAATTGAATGGAATAAAGAGTCCGAACTCATACAAATAAGGATCCTTAGCATATGAGTGTGTTGCAATTACAAATCAAAGTAGGAAAAATGACCTATTCAATACACAGTCTGGGGACAAGTGGATTGCCTTATGAAAAAGATATAATTAGATTCCTACACACTTCTTCACACACAAAAAATGACAAATGGGTTTTAGAAATAAATTAGAGAAGCAAAACTTCGAAGGTATTAGAATATTTTGTAGATTGTTTACATGACTTCAAGTTAGAAAATGACTGTTTAAACACTAACAACATACAAAAAAAAAAAAAAAAAGAAAAACAGTTTTAGAATTAAGTAAACAGAAATACATTTTATAAGAAAAGTGTTTTAAAAAATCATGTCCGGACCATCAGAGAGTCTTTGCTACACCAATAATGGAAAAAATGTATCTAGGACATATAAATAATTTCTCAAAAACAACAACAAAAGAACAACAGTGTAGGGGAAAGTGAACCAAAAAATAAGATGTCAATTTCTTGAAGGGAAAACTGAATTGCCAATATTCTTATGAAAAGATGCTCATCTTAACTGGCAACAGTAGAAGTGTAAATGAAATTACCAGTAAAGCATTTTTTTAAAAATATAAATGTATTTATGTTAATTGGAGGCTAATCACTTCACAATATTGTAGTGCTTTTGCCATACATTGGCATGAATCCACCACGGGTGTACATGTGTTCCCCATCCTGAACCCCCCTCCCACCTCCCTCCCCATCCCATCCCTCTGGGATATCCCAATGTACCAGCCCCGAGCACCTTGTCTCATGCATTGAACCTGGACTGGCGATTCATTTCACTTAAGATAATATACATGTTTCAATGCCATTCTTCCAAATCATCCCACCCTCGCCCTCTCACACAGAGTCCAAAAGATGGTTCTATACATCTGTGTCTCTTTTGCTGTCTTGCCTGTAGGGTTATTGTTACCATCTTTCTAAATTCCATATATATGCAGTAGTATACTGTATTGGTGTTTTTCTTTCTGGCTTACTTCACTCTGTATAACAGGCTCCAGTTTCATACACCTCATTAGAACTGATTCAAAGTATTCTTTTTAATGACTAAGTAATAGTCCATCTTGTATATGTACCACAGCTTTCCCATCCATTCATCTGCTGATGGACATCTAGGATGCTTCCATGTCCTGGCTATTGTAAAGAGTGCTGCAATGAACATTGGGGTACATGTGTCTCTTTCAATTCTGGTTCCCTCAGTGTGTATGCCCAGCAGTGGGATTGCTGGGTCATATGGCATTTCTATTTCCAGTTTTTTAAGGAATCTCCACACTGTTCTCCATAGTGGCTGTACTAGTTTGCATTCCCACCAACAGTGTAAGAGGGTTCCCTTTTCTGTAAAGAGCAGATTGTCAAAATACCATGTATTTCACATACTTGGAGGAGAAACTGGTTCATTAGTTGAAACATTTTAGAGTTTAAATTAAAAGTATCTACTAAATTTGAAATTATGTTTGCCGCATGTATCATTCGGGCTTCCCTGGTGACTCAGTGGTAAAGAATCTGCCTGCAATGCTGGAGATGTGGGTTTGATCCCTGGGCCAAGAAGATCCCCTGGAGAAGGAAATGGCAACCCACTCCAGTATTACTGCCTGGGAAATTCCATGGACAGAGGAGCCTGGTGAGTTACAGTCCATGGGGCTGCAAAAGAGTCAGATATGACTTAGTGACTAAACAACAACATGTAACAGTCATGGTTCTCCAGGGAAATATAACCAATAAAAACACATTTGTGTGCATGTGTGATTGATTGATTATGATTAGATCTCAAAAAACTCACTATTGAGGAAAGAGAAAGATGCAGTATGATATGTGTGTGTGTGTGTGTGTGTGTATACACAGATAATGGTAATGGCTACCCACTCCAGTATCCTTTCCTGGAGAATTCCATAGACAGAGGAGTCTGGTGGGCTACAGTCTATGGGGTCACAAAGAGTGGGACACGACTGAGTGACTTTCACTTTCACGAGGCCAGAAATGGCAGAGTGGGTGATATGATGGAGTGATAGTCAGTCAGAGAACATCTTTCCCTGTGGTCATTCTAATCTTAAAAGGGACAAAACTAGGGGGTGTTGTTTGTTGGCTGAGGCTAGGGTAGGTCAAAGTTCAGGGAACTGATGGGAATAGAGAAACTTAACTAAAGTTAAGTCAAGTCAGATATTTTGTCCAGATTGGTCAGTGGGTACAAACAGACCATCTAATCCTTTAAGAGGCAATAATGATAATTTCATTGATTTGTGTCTGACTTGGTTATAGGTAAACAAGGGGAGACCTCTTGCATATTATCCAATTCACATGGTTAAGGGTGGCTCTTTTCAATAAGCTGTTTCCCTAAACACAAGTGGGTGGAGAATTTCTTAACCATTACTCTTTTCCAGTCTCTCAGGTCTCCTATAAAATTCAGCACTGTCAGAAGGAAGAGGTTGCTATTTTAGAGAGGGTGGTAGGGGCTGGCCACACTAAGGAAATGACATTTGAGCAGAGACCTAAACCTGAAGATCTGAAAGACACTAGAAAACGTACTCCAGGCAAATGACAGAGCAGTGCAAAACCCAGAGGTAGTGAACCTCACATGTTGGAAGAACAGTAAGGAGTCCAGTATGACAGGACGTGAATGAGATTAGAGAAGATAGTGATGAATAGTGACAGACAACAAGGTCAGAGAGAAAACAAGGCTGGATTGTGAAGGGTCTCATCATTCATTGTGGGGCCTTTGGCTTTTACTTGGAGTGAAATGGGAAAATCTTGTAGGATTTAAGATGGAGGAGTAACACTTTCTGGCCTGGGTTTTAATGGGGGTCTGGCTGATGTATCAAGAAGTCAATTGCAGGAGTAAGTAAAAAGAGACAGAATTCAGTGTATAGGTGTAAGGGTAGAATGAAGAGTTCATCCACAGAAACAAGAGGAAAGGCGGAGTGTTTACTTAAGACATAAACAAGGTAGGTTGGTAGATGTAGTAAAAATGAGGCTATGGATTTTCTCCTTTGATTGATTCATTCTTCTAATGAAATAAGAAGTGAGCTTATTAGCTGAGAGTGGAAATAGGAGAGTGGGATTCCCTGGTGGCTCAGACAGTAAAGCATCTGCCTGCAGTTCAGGAGGCCTGGGTTTGATCCCTGGGTCTGGAAGATCCCCTGGATAAGGAAATGGCAGCCCACTCCAGTACTCTTGCCTAGAAAATTCCATGGATGGAGGAGCCTAGTGGGTTACAGTCCATGGGGTCGCAAAGAGTCAGACACGACTGAGCGACTTCATTTCACTTCACTTCAGGAGAAGAAAGGAAAAGGCATCGACAGTTAGTTGGAGAGTAAAATGATAGACTAGGAAGATACAAAGTTTGGCAGGTACCATCAAGGATCCACCTGAGGGTACTGATGATCAATTTAAAATGAGAACGGTGAACACAGTTTCACTTTATTCAGAATTGGGATTTTGCCAGGAGAGGAAAATGAGGTATGAAAGAATCAGAACAGTTGGGGGTGGATGCAAAAGACCCGTGGTCTGTTAGGAACCAGGCCACACAGCAGGAGGTGATTGGTGGGTGAGCAAGCTAAACTTCATCTGTATTTATGGCTACTCCCCATTGCTAGTATTACTGCCTGAGCTCAGGAAAACAAGCTCAGGGTTCCCATTGATTCTGCATTATGGTGTCAACTACAAATTGGCACTTGCCCAGAGCATTTGCCAGTGACTGAACAACAAGAAGGGCATTTGCTATCTGCCTGTGCTGCTATGACTGCTGACCTTTGACACTCTCTGAAGGTAATTCAGAGTGGAGAGTGAGACACTCTATGCTCCAGGGAAACTGGTGGAACAGGTCTTTAGATAGCTGGATATTTTCAGGAACTGATTTCATGATCCCAATCCTTGAATCTCATCATATCTAAAAAAGCAGTAAAATTCCTTCATGGTGACATCAGCTCCTCATGACTGGCAGAAAACCTTTTGTAAAGTAAGCACTTGATTGCATTGAACTCCTCTTTCACAAAAATCTTATCTATTGTCCTTCCTCCACTGACTTTGAAGCAGTCTCTCAGAGCTATCTGAGGTACAGTTTCCAGGCTGCAGTCCTCATTTTGCCCCAAATAAAACTTAATTCGCAACTCTCATGTTGTGCATCTTTTTAGTTTACAAAGGTGACCTGTATAATTATTTCTTTATATATCACAATGTAATAATAATAATAGAAATAAAGTGCACAATAAATGTGATGGACTTGAGTCATCCTGAAACTACTGCCACCCGCCCCCCTTCCCGGTCAGTGGAAAAACTGTCTTTCAAGAAACTGTCCCCTGGTGCCAAAAAGGTTGGGAACCACTTGTCTATGGCATTTAACCTGGGGACACTTGCTCCTTGGAAGAAAAGCTATGACAAAACTAGACAACGTATTAAAAAGCAGAGACATCACTTTGCCAACAAACGTCTGTACAGTCAAAGCTATGTTTTGTTTTTTTTCAGTAATCATGGATGGATGTGAGAGTTGGACCATAAAGAAGGCTGAGTGCCAAAGAATTGACGCTTTTAAACTGTGGTGCTAGAGAAGACTCTTGAGAGTCCTTTTGACAGCAAGTAGATCAAACCAGTCAATCCTAAAGGAAATCAATCCTGAACATTCACTGGAAAGACTGATGCTGAAGCTCCCACACTTTGGCCATGTGATGCGAAGAGCTGATTCATTAGAAAAGACTCTCATGCTGGGAAAGACTGAGGGCAAGAGGAGAAGGTGGTGACAGAGGATGAGATGGTTGGATGGCATCACCAACTCAATGGACATGAGTTTGAGCAAACTTTGTGAGATAATTAAGGACAGGGAAGCTTTGGGTGCTGCTGTCCATGGGGTCTCAATGAGTTGGACATGACTTAACTACTGAACAACAACAAAAGAAAGAAAGAGAGGGAATGAAGAAGGTAAAGGGAAGTGAAACATGACAGGATCACTGAATTAGAGGTTTCAAAGAGATCCAAACATTTTGGAGTTAAAGAACTAGAAAGTGAAGATGGGTGGTCAGAGAGTGGGATGTCCAACACTGAAGGACTCAAGGATTTGCAATAATTTCACAATGGCAGTTTCCAGCATGTGGCCATGGGCATGGTGGTTAGCTAAGAAAGGAGGATGATAATGACCCTGGGAAGAGAGGAGGTATAGAAGCTTAGAGACCACAACGGTGAAAGCGTGATCCAAGTGCATATGGAAATGACAAGTAATTATGACAGGAAGAAGTGAGCTGGAGAATGTAACAGTAGAGACCACAACGGTGAAAGCATGATCCAAGTGCATATGGAAATGACAAGTAATTATGACAGGAAGAAGTGAGCTGGAGAATGTAACAGTGAGCAAGGATTTAAAATCTTAGGGAATGAGTCGGGATAACCCTGAGATTTCCAGATGGCTGCACTTCACTAAATGCTAAATGGTGGCTAGTGATATGATCTTATAATACAACATGATATTTAAATAAACACACACACACACTTCAAGGAGAAGAGAAAAATATGGAAGATAACTCCTCACCTTCAGCTCACTTTCAAGATCTTTGTACTTATACATAATTTTTATATTAAAAAAAGTAAATGCAAAAAAAAAGGATGTTCTGTAATCATGTAGAAACAAAAATACATGTAAAATATTGTTTTAAATAGAAGAACCCATAAATAATCACAACAACTTGTTTTCTACAAGGCACTTTTTTATAGCTTTACATGTGTTTACACATTTAATTCTCATGACAGTTTTATGAAGTGAGTACCAGAATCATCCACATCTCTAATAGTGAAAGTGAAGCACAGAGAGGTAACATCAAACAACTATTTATTAAGTGACAGAACCAGGACTCAAACCCAGGCAGTCTGTTCCAGAGTTCAAACTCTTAATCACTCTTTATAAGTTTTTTTGAGAAAGTAATTTATAATGTACAAATTGGGCTTTTGCCAGGATGTGAAAAAGATACATTAAGAATTTTTACTAGTTCTATTATACATTATTAAGAATACATAATATAATTGTCACCATTTCAACAGATAAAAGGAGGAAAATCACATATCAACCCTATAGTTGTTTAAATGCTTTGGGGGAAAATAAAATATAAATACTTAAATACTTTTTACATTGCATAAAAATACTTTTAAAGAAAGGGATAAATGAATATTTCTTCAATATGATTTTACCCATATCAAACCAAAAGCAAGAGCAAGCTTAATGGAGAAACACAAATATCATTCCCATTAAATGCAAACACGAAGGAAAAATATACACCTTTAAATCTGGTTATATAATTTTATTCTGAATGTAGTAGCCAATGTAATGAGGCTAAGTGAGGAAATCAAAATATAAGCATCTAAAAGGAGAAAGAAAAATATTATTTGTTTATGGTAATATGATACACATAAAATACACAAGGGAATCAATGGAAAACTAAAGTCTTCCAATTTTAAAACAGCACAGTAAAGAAAACAGTTTTCTCATTGTCTTTCAAGTAATCTTAGTCTTTAAAACAATTAAGAACACGTAAGAATAATGCAAACTTAATATTCAATGAAATTTGGAAATATCTATATTCCCAAAGAATAGTATATGAGAAAAGACTTTTAAATAGAGTCAAGGTCCAAAAAAAATAAGAGACACTGAGATAAGACTCTTGTGACTGAAGATCTCAGGCCAGGGATAAATCACAGTTCTAAGTGGCCACCACCAAAAAGAACAACAATCAACTGATTATAGAAACAAGTACAAAAGTTGACAGAGGAAGCTATTCTGAACTTAGCATGACAAGGAGTTTTGAAAAGTAGGTAGAGTGGGACTGAGTAAAGAAACAAGCAGGCAAGCCTGTTTGCAGAGTGGAAGAGAGAAGTGTCATGTGGGTAGTTCTCCAATGCCTGTATCAGTCTTCTGACCTAAGAATTCATTCACACAAAGAACCTTGAATCATAAAAGAATTCTTGCTTGCTAGCCTGGAGTATGGTCTTGGCACCTCCTCACATCAACATCTTGCAATTAGGAAATTCAGGAAGATTTTACACAAAGATAAGTAATAATATTATGGGAAATGGCTACACAGAAAAAATAATCAATGAACCCTTTAACCAATCAACTACTAGGGATTTATCTTATAGATGTAGACCCATAAATACATGATGAAATACTGACAGGTATTTTCAGAGCAGGCCATGGCTTAAATGAAAAATTGAATGATTAAATAAATTATGAAACATCCATATAATGGAATGAGTAATTTCCATATAATACTTTTAGGGAAAAAAAGTTGAAGAGAAACATCCTGTGTACAATGACTTGATTTATGTAGATTTATGTATATGGCTGTGTATACATGCTGCAGTCCATGGGGTCAAAAATAGTCAGACATGACTGAGTGACTGAACAACAACATACATGCATATATTTATATATGTATACACATATAAATATTATATATTGGATTGGCCAAAAAGTTCATTTGGGTTTTTCCATAAGATGTTAAAGAAAAATCCAAACAAACTTTTTGGCCAACACACACACACACACACACATATATATATTTCTTTTGTCTACTAGAATATACATGAAAGTATACACACACACGAAAAAATGAGAAAATGTTTGTATCTGGAAAGGAAAATTGAGAAACAGAGCCCTAGGGGTCAAAGGATTGGTCAGTCATACTACCAGGAGACAAATTGTAACTTTGAAACTTCGTGCCAATTATGTGTGTTTCATATTTAAAGACAAAATAAAGAACTTAAAACTGATAGAAATCATAGGAAGATTTCATAATATGACTGTTCATAAAATTAATATACGAATATAAGAAGTAAGAACTTTCCCTGATAGCTCAGTTGGTAAAGAATCCTCCTGAAATGCAGGAGACACCGGTTCAATTTCTGGGTCAGAAAGATCTGCTGGAGAAGAGATAGGCTACCCACTCCAGTATTCTTGGGCTTCCCTTGTGGCTCAGCTGGTAAAGAATCTGCCTGCAGTGCAGGAGACCTGGGTTTAATCGCTGGGTTGGGAAGATCCCCTGGAGAAGGGAAAATCTACCCACTCCAGTATTTTGGCCTGGAAAATTCCATGGACCGTATAGTCCATGCGGTTGCAAAGAGTCAGACACCACTGAGTGACTTTCACTTTCAAGTGTTTAGAAATCAAAGTAAAAATCATAATGTCTCAGGAAAAATGTGGTAATTATTTAAATAATGTTATGGTGGTTCTTCTAAGCAAAGCCAAAATCAGAGAAGCCATAAAATAGAATTATGATAAATTTAATTATATAAAACTTAAGTTTCTTGCATAAGTAAAATAATTCTCCTGCACAGCAAAGTGTTATAACCAAGAAAAAAAAAATCAATGACAAGCTGAGGAAAATATTTACAGCACATATTGTTGAGGAAAAAAGTTTGTTTAAAAAAACATGGCATTCTAAAAAACAAATAAGAAAAACAAACAAACCTGGAGATCAAATAGGAAATCAAATTGCTATGCAGAGTTAATACAAGTAGAGAAAAATAACTCTAATCACATTAAAGAAATTTCATCTCTATCATAATTCAAGAAATGTAAATAAAATACCATTTTCTGCCATTAGATTGGAACATACCAAAAGAGTAACATGGTAGGTAAGACTATAAACTGTCTCAATGACCATTTGACATTGTACTAAAAATCTTAGTGTAATAATGACTAATAATGTGTAAGTAATAATGATGACTTGGAGAAGGAAATTGCAACCCACTCCAGTGTTCTTGCCGAGAGAATCTAGTGGACTGAGGAGAATGGTGGGCTGCTGTCCATGGGGTCGCACAGAGTCGGACTCGACTGAAGTGACTTAGCATGCATGCATGCATTGGAGGAGGAAATGGCAACCCACTCCAGTATTCTTGCCTGGAGAATCCCAGGGACAGAGGAGTCTGATGGGCTGCCGTCTATAGGGTCGCACAGAATCAGACACGACTGAAGTGACTTAGCAGCAGCTAATGATGCTAGTCAGTAAGTGTGTGTGAGTGCGTAGGCATAAAAAGAATGTAAGAGAAGAAAATGTCATTTTTTTTTCATGATATGATTCTTCACCTAGAAAAATCTACAAGGATCAATGTATAAAATTAGATGTAATAAGAATCCTGAAAATAAGCATAAAATGTGGGGAAACAGGTATTGAGACTCTCAAATATGTTTGTGGGAGTATGCATTTTGAACGTCTGGTAAGTAAAATTTGCCTGAATGTCTCTATCTGTATATATTTACATCTATCACCTATCTACCTGTCTATGAATAATACATGCCCTTTGACCAGTAACTGAGGAATTCTACTTCTAGAAGTGGAATTTCTAGTCCAAACAGACTTTGTCAGTTATCTGCAAGTGAAAGTGTTAGTTGTTCTGTTGTGTCCTCATGACCCCATGCATTGTAGCCCGCCAGGCTTCTCTGTCCATGGGATTTGCCAGACAAGAATACTAGAGTGGGTTGCCATTCCCTTCTCTAGGGGATCTTCCTGACCCCAGGGATCGAACCCAGGTCTTTTGCATTAAAGGTAGATTCTTTACCATCTGAGCCACCAGGAAGTCCTTATGTGCATATGTTTATTCAACAAAAGTATCTTTGAAGAGGCAATTAATTAAGGATTATGACAAGGGAAGAATACTCTGGATTATCTAAAGGGAAGCAGGGAGAGTTAATACTATGAAAATAAGGCATTGTGATGGTAGAAACAGAGATTAGCATGATATGCTTTGAAGATGGAGGAAGGGGCCATAAACCAAGGGGTAAAGGCAGTCACTAGAAGTTGAAAAAAACAAGGAAATAGATTCTTGCTATAGAGTTTCCAGAATGATCCCTGCCAACAGCTTGAATTTAGCCCAGTGAAACAGATTTCACATTTATGATCCCGCACCTCCAGAACTGTAAGAAAATAAATAAGTACTGTTTTAAGTTACTAAGTTTGTGGTAATTTTTTATAGCAACAATAGAAAACTAATATGTACTAGATAATCAGTTGGGGCAGATATGTGTGTACTGATTTAGCTCCAAAATATACTCAATAAAAAGGAGAAAAGTAGGTCATATATATTATGTAACATCTTTATAGAAATGAGTGTGTTTACATACACATAAACAAACACATGTACACACGTATAGAGTGTCTCTGAAAGAATGTACAAGAAATGTAAACATTGGTTAAATGGGAAGGTGAATTGAGAGAGACTAAAGTTAGGAGGTATTTCCCCTTTGTACCCTTTTGTGCTCTTTGATTCTTTTTTATATCATATGTACATAATAATTTTTCAAAAATAAGTAAAAGGGCCCAAATTTTAAAGTTAAAAAAAATTGAAGATTACAAAAATCTTGTTAAGTTTTTGATTGTGATAGCTGTGAATTGACAGATTAGTGTGTGGGAGAATTGACATCTTTAGAATACTGACTCTTTTCCTCCAAAAAAATTCTCCATTTATTTGAATGATATCTTAAGTCCTTCAGCAAATTTTTTGGTTTTCTTCATCTGCAATTCTTTGACCTTCCTTCCTATTAGTTATGTCACTAATTATTTATAAATGTATTAATATTATAATTGAAATATAATTTTATTAAAGCTGTATTTCTAATTTATTTTTATTTATTTTTCTTCAAAGTTATTTTTAGCTAGGAATTTTGGTGTGAGGAGGAAAGAAGCCACAATGGTGAATGCTCACATCTTGTTCTGACATGAAAGCTAAATTCTGTCACTTTGTGTATGCTTGTTACAGATTTTTGGTAGATAAATTTTATAAATTTGTGGAATATCTAGATTGCTAAGAGTTTTTGTTAAAAACACGTTTGATTTATTGAAATATTTTCTGCCTTCATTTATATGATCATGTAGCTTTTCTTCTTTAATCTCTTAAAGGTGAATCAGTTGATCTGCTTTATGTTACAGCATCTTTTCATTCCTGGAAAAAACTACTTAGCCATGACATGTATTATGTACTACTGGATTCAGTCTATTAGTATCTTATTTTAGCTTTTTGTGTCATTGCCTATAAGTGCAACATTTCTTCTTCCTCCTAAAATAAAACTCATCAGATTTCAAAGCCTTCCAGATTAATACAATAAGATTTTTCTCCATTTTAGTGAAATAAGAATTTCTTTAACTGAAACAACTTTGATAAAGATGGATTTTTCTATTCCTTAATTCATATTTTCTAAATCTTCTTAAGCCATTTTTGATAGCTGATGTAGTCCATTTCAAATTTTCCCAAATTTATGACAAAACCATCTATATTATTTTTATTATTTAAAAAACTTTGTTTAATTATGGTTCTTCTCATTTATATGATTATTTTCTACTGAATATTTCTGCAAATAGTTTGTTTATTTTACTAATTTTCAAGGTGTGTTGAAGTTTTCTATTACATATTTGTTATAATTCCCTCTCAATATTCCTCTGGTTTTGTGGGTTTCCTCTATTATTCTTGTTGTAACATCTAGAGTGAAACAACTAGCCCATAAATTTTTAATCTTTTTTTTTCATTTTCTAATATATGTATTTTTTTACCCATACTTTTTTACACAGCGCTATTTTGGTTGCCTACCAGTAATTTTTGATATGTAATATATTCTTTGCCTTTTATTTCTAAGTATTATATAATTTCCATAGTAGTTTCTCTTTGACTCATTTGTATATTAATGCTCCCAAAGTATTTATATTTTTATTGTACATATATGTAGCCATTATTGCTTTCTTATTTTATTACACTGTACTCAGGGATTGTGGTCTGTATATTTTAGATTCTTTACTATTCATTAAAAATTCTTTTGGGACATAGTAGACAATAAATATTTGTTAATATTTCATATGTGCTTGAAAAGAATGCATTCTATATATGATGCTTACAACAAACTTGCTAATTCTGTGATTCATCTTCAATATCCCCAGTAATTTTGTACCTTTCTGATTTGTCAGTTTCTGAGCGATATTAAGACCTCCCTCAGTCATTGTGGATTTTTTCATTTCCATGGAGATAAATGGGTAGTTGACCTGTGTCTTACTGTATTGTCTGTGAAGTGATTTACTTGGTTGAAGGCAAATTGTATGAGCTATTATCATTGTGTAAGGCGCCTCATAAGTTCCATACTATGGGTTAATTGTGCCTCCCAAAAATGCATTTGTTGAAGTCACAGAGCCTAGTCATCTCTGAAGGTGAAATCAAACATGATACCTTGATCATGGACTTCAAGCTTCCAGAACTGTGAGAAAAAACAATTCTGTTGTTAAAGCCATCCAGTCTTTTGTCATGACAGCTCTAGCAAACCAATGTAAGCTATAAGAGAAAGAATGAGTGTGGATGGCAAATTCAAATTAAAATCTATATTTATGGACAAAGTATTGTCCCCTCCACAATAGAAGAAGTACAATATATCAACCTTTAACCTATGACCAGGTAGTTCATTAATTCCTAATCATATAACCAAGATTGGTTGTTCCTGCTGGAATACTGGTTAATCTATGATGGTATGTACTATGTCTGCTTAGGTGAAAGATATCCTGTGTTGTTAAGATTATATTTATCATTTAATCTAACCGGTACTGATACTTTGCATGTGAGACCACTGAATTAGATAAGGAAAACACATGAAACATTAACAAAAATCATTAATATCCCAAAGGAATTCTCAGTATTTTATTTTCCTAGAAAGAAAAGATGGTCTCTTCTAAGATTCTATATTGATTGCCAAGTAGCAGACATTGTTCTTGTTGGATAACTAGGGACTTGGAAGGAATAAATGGGTGGATTAAAGATAAAAAAAAAAAATGCCGAGAAACAGATATGCAAATGAACATCAAGCAATATGTCCAGAGCCTGAGAAAATTATTTTCTAATATGAATGTTCTTCTGGTTAGACTGCTCTTTCTACCCCCTGGGATTTCCATGCTCTATTGTCCTTCAGAATAATTTCAAGGTGGGGCTATAACTTCCTAGAGTTCAGTTTTGAATGACTGGTAATATGAAAATCTTCATGAGACCAGAAATGTCAGTTGGGGAAGAGACATAATTACAGTGTAAGTAAAGTTAGGAACCAGAGATCAAATTGTCAACATCCATTGGATCAACAAAAGAGCAAAAAAGTTCCAGAAAAATATCTACTTCTGCTTTATTGATTATGCCAAAGCATTTGACTGTGTGGACCACAACAAACACTGGAAAATTCTTAAAGAGATGGGAATACCAGACCACCTCACCTGCCTCTTGAGAAATCTGTATGCATGTCAGGAAGCAACAGTTAGAACTGGACATGGAACAACAGACTGGTTCCAAATTGGGAAAGGAGTACGTCAAGGCTGTATATTGTCACCCTGTTTATTTCATTTATATGCAGAGTACATCATGAGAAATGCTGGGCTGGATGAAGCACAAGCTGGAATCAAGATTGCCGGGACAAATATCAATAACCTCAGATATGCAGATGACCACACTTATGGCAGAAAGTGAAGAAGAACTAAAGAGCCTCTTGATGAAAGTGAAAGAGGAGAGTGAAAAAATTGGCTTAAAGCTCAACATTCAGAAAACTAAGATCATGGCATCTGGTCCCATCACTTCATGGCAAATAGGTGCGGAGGCAGTGGAAGCAGTGACAGAGTTTATTTTCTGGGGGACTCCAAAATCACTGCAGATGGTGACTGCAGCCATGAAATTAAAAGACGCTTGCTCCTTGGAAGAAAAGTTCTGACCAACCTAGACAGCATATTAAAAAGCAGAGAATACTTTGTCAACAAAGGTCCGTCTAGTCAAAGCTGTGGTTTTTCCAGTAGTCATGTTTGGATGGGAGAGTTGGACTATAAGGAAAGCTGAGTGCCGAAGAATTGATGCTTTTGAACTATGGTGCTGGAGAAGACTCTTGAGAGTCCCTTGGACTGCAAGGAGATCCAACCATTCCATCCTAAAGGAAATCAGTCCCAAATGTTCATTGAAAGGACCGATGCTGAAGCTGAAACTCCAATACTTTGGCCACCTGATGCAAAGAACTGACTCATTGGAAAAGACCCTGATGCTGGGAAAGACTGAAGGCAGGAGGAGAAGGGGACAACAGAGGATGAGATGGTTGGATGGCATCACTGACTCAATGGACATGAGTTTGAGTAAGCTCCAGGAGTTGGTGATGGACAGGGAAGCCTGGCATGCTGCAGTCCATGGGGTTGCAAAGAGTTGGACTCGACTGAGCGACTGAACTGAACTGAACAGGGACTCATCCATTGATTCTCAAAAGTTGTTTTTAAGAGGTAGTATGGCTTTGCTCTAAAATCTTAATTGTTTCCAATATAATATGCCATAAGTGAGTTTACCATAGGTTCCATAGAGTATGCAAATATGCTAGTGATGTTTTCATCACATTAGGATATGTCAAGTCATAATGGCAACTGGAAGCAACTTTCTCTTTTCTGGTTCTATATCCAGAATGCATGCTAAGCTGCTTCAGTCATGTCTGGCTCTTTGTGACACTACAGATTGTAGCCCGCCAGGCTCCTCTCTCCATGGGATTCTCCAGGCAAAAGTACTGTGCTGGGTTGCCATTTCCTACTCTAGGGGATCTTCCTGACCTAGGGATTGAACCTGTGTCTCTTATGTCTCCTGTATTGGTAGGCAGGTTCTTTACCACTAGTGCCACTTGGGAAACTCCTTCTCTGGTTCCTGCCTCCCCAAAATTTGACAGCATAAAAATGCAGTGTTACCCACAAAGAATGAAGAGGCTTATGCATTGCTATATACCTTTCTTAGGGTCATAAGGTCCTTCTTTGCCAGGAAGGAGATTGTCTTGACATACCTTCAGATTAGTGGGTTCCTGGGAATTTTTCTCTGTTTTCATGAGATTAATTTTCCAAATATTTGCACATTTTCCCCAAGGCATTCAGGGAAGCTGATAGTCTGTTTTCCTCTGTCTTCTCAGTAAGACATTAACAATGTAAGTGGCCAACATGGGTGTCCCATGGGATGGGAAAGGCAGTTAAGATTCCTCTGAACTAGGCATAAACAGGAAAATGTACCATTAGCAATTTTGATTTGCTTTAGTAAGGAGATCACATCTTGAACTGCAGCTTCAAATCCTCTATTTGATTAAGTTTACCAACATCCAATGCTATTCTCCAAGACCTATTGGACTACTTATTGGTGAAATAAGAGAATTAAATAGTGCTATTATATGCATCAATAGGCTTAAATCTTTCAAGTCATTCATAATGGCAAATATCTCTGCAGTTTCCCTAAGGGAATACACAGTTTAATAGGTAGCCCTTACTTGGCTCAATAGTGAGGAAGCCAAAATGGAATTCTACCATTTGTTGAAGATATATAGCCTAAATAAACTCAGAAATAACAACAACAACAACAAAAACCTACAATAGGCATTTGTTGTTATATGGTCAAATATGTGCATATTCAACTAAGAATTCCAGTTATCATTGGAACCATATGGTCTCATCCTGACTCATAAATTAAAACTGTGCAGTAGGTCCTCACTGTCCATATATAATCCAAGAAATGTATTCACTATATCTATGATGTCATACTAATTAGACTGCATGAACAAGAAATACCTAGCCAATTGGAATTCTTGATTTTTATCACACTCTTTAAAGAGGGGGAGATACATCAAGAATTTTAAGGAGCTGGACCCATCAGTAAAAATTTAGAGGCCCAGTGGTCAGGAGCATTTCAATATATTTCATCTGCTATGGGCTGAATCGTGTCCCCCACACCAATCCATATATTGGAACTCCAGGACTTTAGAATATGAGTGTATTTGGTGTTAGACTCTTAGAAGGGGTAATTAAGTTAAAATGGGGCCATTAGGGTGGGCCTAAAGCCAATCTGGCAGGTGTCCTAGGAGAAAATCTGGACACAGATACACAGAAAAGCAGCAGGGGTGTGCATGCACAAAAGAAAGACCAAGTGAAAACACAACAAGAAGGCAGCCATCTCTGGGTCAAGGAGAGGGGCCTTAGGGAAAAACAAACAAACCAACCTTCTGATACATCTGCCTTTTAACCTCCAGAACTGTGAGAAAATAAGTTTCTATTGTTTATGTCATTCAGCCTGTGGTATTGCATTACAGCAGCCCAAGCAAGCAAATACACTATCCAAAGTCAAGGATAAATTACTGCAACTTGCACCCTCCACAAACAAGGAAATACAGTGCCTGATAGGCCTTTTCATGTTCTCTTAGTAGCATGTTCTATACCTGGGAGAACTGTTCCAACCCATGTGTCAGGTAACCGTGAAGTCAGCGAGCTTTGAGCTGGACTCAAAATGGGTAAGGTGTCTGTATCAGGTCCACTCTGGGATGCAAGTGCATCTACCACTTGGGACTTATGATTTGGTAGACATAAGCTGTTGGAGATATTAGTGGTGGCAAAAAGATATCATGTGGAATTTGCTCAAAGACCCAGTGTAAGAGTCACAAAATCGACTCAGAGATTCTGGAACAGGATCAGAATTTAGTTGCATGAGATTCCATACAAAATTGTGTCCAATCAGAAGACTTACTTTATAGCAAAGACCAGGAGTGGTCACCCTCCAAAAGGTGCAGGTTTCCTAAAGAGTGGAACAACTTCTTAAAGACACAACTCAAATGCCAATACACAAGTGACCCCCCTATATAAGAAAAAGGTGCCATCCTGGGCATACACACCGAGGAAACCAGATCTGAAAGAGACACATGTACCCTAGTGTTCATCGCAACACTTTATAATAGCCAGAACATGGAAGCAACCTAGAGGCCCATCAGCAGATGAATGGATAAGAAAGCTATGGTTCACATACACAATGGAATATTATTCAGCCATTAAAAAGAATACATTTGAATCAGTTCTAATAAGATGGATGAAACTGGAGCCCATTATACAGAGTGAAGTAAGCCAGAAAGATAAAGACCAATACAGTATACTAACACATATATATGGAATTTAAAAGGATGGTAATGATAACCCTATATGCAGGACAGAAAAAGAGACACAGATGCATAGAACAGACTTTTGGACGCTGTGGGAGAAGGTGAGGGTGGGATGATATGAGAGAATAGCATTGAAACATGTATATTATCAAGTGTGAAACAGATCGCCAGCCCAGGTTGGATGCATGAGACAAGTGCTCAGGGCTGGTGCACTGGGAAGACCCAGAGGGATGGGATGGGGAGGGAGGTGGGATGGGAGATCGGGATGGGGAACACATGTAAATCCATGGCTGATTCATGTCAATGTATGGCAAAAACTACTACAATATTGTAAAGTAATTAGCCTCCAACTAATAAAAATAAATGAAAAATAAATAAATAAAAAGACTGAAAAAATAAAAAATAAAATAAATTAAAAATAAATTAAAAAAAAGAAAAAATAATAAGGTGCCATCCTCAAGACAGTTTATATCTTGAATCAAATATATTTATATAATACTAGTCACCTGTAAGAAGAATACATGGGTCTGGAAACCAAGGAGTTCATACCATCAGTCCTAGAGTCTCAATTGTAAAAAATATGTACAACCTGGTCCTACAACTCTGGATTTTGCACATTTTGAGGCCCTCAGTTCCAAGTTATGAAAATTTCTGCTTGGGGCCACAGCAGGAGTACTTGGTACTTCCTTTCCACATTATAATATTAAATGCAGTAATCTAGGCCTATAAAGGGAATGGTGACAAATAGCTGAAACTCATCACAAATCACTGTTTGCATCATGCCGCCAGGTAAGTCATTAATACTAGTGGAGTTTCAGAGAGAGAGGATTCTAGAATGGAGGGTGGAGGAGGAAACAATAAGTATCAGCTGTGACCTTGAGACCAGCTGGGGCATTGGTAGTTGTTTATCCCACCAACCTTCTTTGAAGATTCCTCCAGGAAGAGAGGTCCACCAGAATCCTGGAGGAGCTGCGTGTGAAATATGTGTGAAGTGAGCCTAAGCAGCACGAGGGGTAGACCATGATGGCTACGACTGGGATACTTGTAGATCCTTCTTTGAGGAAGGACTTGTTGATCCAACTACTACACAAACATCCTTCAGTTGTCCAGCCCTTCTGAGACCCCTAAGCTGCAGAGATCTGCCTCACCTAGGTTCATGTCCCTTCCCAGGACAGCCCACATTCAAAGAGTGATTAAAGCAGAAGTATGCCAGTCTTGTCATCTTGGTACGAGTTGAGTCAATCTGAATGGCTATTCTAAGTCTAGAACTTCTCATGGAGTTGCCTAAGATTGGGCTGCATCTTTTTAAGCCCAGTTTTGCTTCTCTTCTCTAGTTTGCAAGTATTGATTCAAAAGTCACTGTAAAAAGAATTCTGTATATCCATCTCCAAATTGGCTTTTGTAGAACCCAATGACCAATAACTGCCTAACAATTGTGAAGGAAAGGGCATTTAGGGAAAATAGTAAGTTTTACTTGCAAGGGATAAAATGACTTCTTCTGGCATGTAAACTATACTTCTAAGAAATCCTGAGCATTTTTGGAGTTATCTCTATTTTCTGTATCCAACCATGTATCACCATTCTATTAGGATATTACACTTTCCTAATCACTGTGATAGCTTTGTCAGTTAAGTGGTCCTGGCAAAGATTGCATCCATCTTTGTGCTTGGTTTATAGCAATCTTAGCTCTAATGCATTAAAATAAAAAGAAGTCTGACAAAGGAATCCAATAACAGGCCTGAGTTGTATCACATGTCTGTGGGAAGACTTTGTGGTGTGAGATTTATCTGATTCTGTCAGAAATAATCATCTTAGCCCATCCCATTTAAAGTAGTTTCTAGCACCAATTACCTGACTTTCCAGAGCTTCACTTTTAGTGGTCTCAATCTGCAGGATACCTCAAGTATACTTCATTAGGTTCATCTATACTCCATGACATAGTCTGCTAGTTTACCATTCTTGAATTTGAATGAGCATCCTACTGACTTACATTTAATCACAGCACAAAAAGCTATTGTAGATATGTTTTCTTGGGGGTCTGTTTCCTGGAGATATGATATTAAGCTATAAACATTAATTTTGACATTGAAACATGTAAATGATCATATGTGAAATGAATCGCCAGTCCAGGTTCGATGCATGATATAGGGTGCTTGGGGCTGGTGCACTGGGATGACCCAGAGGGATGGGATGGGGAGGGAGGTGGGAGGGGGGTTCAGGATGGGGAACACATGTACACACATGGTGGATTCATGTCAATGTATGGCAAAACCAATACAATATTGTAAAGAAAATAAATAAAACTTAAAAAAAATTAAAAGGAACAAAAGAAATTTATTGGAAAACAAGAGTAATTCAAATACTTAGAAGTAGGGTAAAAAAAAAAAAAAAAAAAAAAAAAGAAGTAGGGTAGAACAAACAACCCCCAGGAAAGACAAAATCCAGAGCAGCTCTGAAAGATGTCAGTAACGGGAATTCATAAATCATCTTGAAATATTTCCTAAGAACTTCCCCCGGTTATTCTGAATTAGCAAATCTTGAATATGACTTAAGGATTCATGTTTGTTTGTTTGTTTGTTTTCACAAGGACTGACTGAGAGTATTTCACACAGTAACTTAGCCTCAATCACCTCTGTTTCTTTGTGTTTATAACCAAGTTTAAAAAATCCAAACTACATTGAACTAAAAAGATTCTGCACAGAAACGGAAAACATCCCCAAATACAAAGATTATCTACAGAATGGGAGAAAATATTTGCAAATCATGTTTATGATAAGGGTTTAATCCATAAAATATATAAAGAGGTCATACAATCCAGTAGGGAAAAAAAAAAAACTTGATTAAGAAATGGGCAACTTTCTTTATCCATTCCTCCATCAATGGACATTTAGGTTGCTCCCATGTCCTGGCTCTTATAAATACTGCTACTATGAACACTGGATTGCCATGGATCTTTTTGAATTATAGTTTTCTCCGTATGCCCAGTAGTGGGAGTGCTGGATCATATGGTAACTCCTGAACCAATTCATATTCCCAGAAACAGTGTTGGAGGTTTCCCTTTTTCCACACCCTCTCCAGAATTTACTGTTTGTAGACTTTTTGATGATGGTCATTTTGACAGATGTGAGGTGGCACCTCATTGCAATTTTGATTTGCATTTCTCTAATAATTAGTGACGGTGAGCATCTTTTCATGTGTTTGTTGGCCATCTGTATTCCCTCTTTGGAGAAATGTCTATTTAGATTTTCTGCCTATTTTTCCATTGGGTTGGGTTTTTTGTTGTTGTTGCTGTTGCTGTTGAGTTGTATGAGCTGTTTGTATACTTTGGAAATTAAGCTATTGTCGGTTGCTTCATTTGCAAATATTTCCTCCCATTCTGTGGACATGGAAGCAACCTAAATGTCCATCAATGGAGGAATGGATAAAGAAGATGGGGTGTGTGTATGTGTATCAATAGAATATTACTCAGCCATAAAAAGAACAAAAATGCTACTTGCAGTGAGACAGATGAACCTAGAGATAGTCATACTGAGTGAAGTCAGACAGAAATATATATATATCATATGACGTTGCTTATATGTGACATCCAAATAAATGGTACAAATGAGCCTATTTACAAAACAGAAATAGAGTCACAGATGTAGAAAAATAAACTTACGATTAGCAAGAAGATGTGGGAGAAGGATAAGTTAGGAGGTTGGGATTGATGTATACACACTACTAATTTATAAAATAGATAACTAATAAGGACCTACTGTATAGCATAGGGAACTCTACTCAATACTCTCTAATGACCTATACGGGAGTAGAATCTAAAAAAGAGAGGATATATGTATATGTATTACTATAACTGATTCACTTTGAAGTACAGAAGAAACTACACAGCACTGTAAATCAACAACATTCCAATAAAAATTAAATAAAAAGTGGGTAGAGCATTTGAATACAGTTTTTCCAAAGAACACATACAGGTGGCCAACAGGTACATAAAAAGGTGTTCAATATCACTAGTCATTAGGGAAATTCAAATCAAACTATAGTAAAATATCACCTCACATCTGTTAAAATGACAAATAGCAAACAGACAAGAAATAAAATATAGGTTAGAATGTAGAGAAAAGAGAATACTTATGTACTGTCAGTGGGAATATAAACTGGTGCAGCTGTTACAGAAAACTATGGATTTGCCTTGAAAAATTAAAAATAGAACTGGCATATGAGTCAATAAACCTGCTTCTGTGTATTTACCCAAAGGAAGTTAAAACTCTGACTCAAAATGATATCTGTACCACCATGTTCATTGCAGCATAATTTACAATAGCTAGTAAACAGAAATGGCAAAGATAGATAAATGGATGAATGGATAAAGAAAATGTGGTATATATGTATGTATATGTATATATAGACACTTGTATCTCCTTATGTTGAGCACTTATAAAAAAGAAAAAAAAAACATGAGTGCTAGATATATTGACACATGGATGACACATGGATGCATGTAGGGACAGCCATAATACATTAATTTTTAAAAATGAGGGATAGTTTGCATAGGATCGTTATAAAATAAACACATAACATACAACAGATAGAACAGACCTATGAGTTTATATGCTTACATGATTATTCTGGTAATCACACAAAACTTGCATTTCTCCCCAATGAGGATAACTTTGTCATTTTGACTATATTAGTGATGATTTTACTTATTAAGCCAAATATCACCAAAAATGCAATTAAGAAAGTAAAACTTACCTGAAATTTTACCACTCTGAGAAATGCATTAACATTGTAATAGTACCTAACATGTTAGACACAAACATATATCCATAATTTCCTCTAAATGGAAAAACTTCTTTAAAAATCTAAATTAGGCAATTAAAGTCTTTTAGATGACTGGTAGTTCTAGATGTACAATTCTATCATAAGCAAGGGAGAAAGGGAGACAAAGAAAAAAAGAGAGAGGGAAAAAAGAGATAATTTAATCTCTCAGTTATCAATATTTATAGCAATCCTTTCTTATTTGAGCTATTATTGCATACCCTCTAGGATATACAAAATAATGTCAAATTACAATATTCTTGTCAGGGATTCCTGTCATGTTATCTGTTTTAATGGAATTGAATATTGCATTTCACCTTTTATGATGACAGCATTTTCTTGGGGATGACTTGTTTTTACTCTTTGGATAGGTTTATTTATATTTTTGGATATTTTATAAGACTATGCTGAAATTTCTCATATTTTGCATTGATTTATGTTATCAGTTTAGTGAATTATGTTATTTCTTGATAGTATCAACCAGTGTTCTCCAGAGAAACATTACCAACAAGGAGCGTGTATACAAAGACTCTTGAGAGTCCCTAGGACTGCAAGGAGATCCAACCAGTCCATTCTAAAGGAGATCAGTCTTGGGTGTTCATTGGAAGGACTGATGCTGAAGCTGAAACTCCAATACTTTGGCCACCTCATGCGAAGAGTTGACTCATTGGAAAAACCCTGATGCTGGGAGGGATTGGGGGCAGGAGGAGAAGGGGGCGACAGAGGATGAGATGGCTGGATGGCATCACCAACTCGATGGACATGAGTTTGAGTAAACTCCGGGAGTTGGAGATGGTCAGGGAGGCCTAGCGTGCTGCAATTCATGGGGTTGCAAAGAGTCGGACACGACTGAGCAACTGAACTGATCTGAACTGACTAATACATATACATATATATGTACATGTGTATGTGTGTGTGATCTGTTTTCCACAGATCATAAGTCTGACCATTTCTCTTTCTAGGAAACATGACCATTCAGGTACATTGCTCAGAGTTCTGCCCACAGGTGGACTTCCTGTCACCACTTCTTTCAAGGATGTCCCAGAAACAGGCTGTAGCACTACATCTGTCCACAATGCAGGTGTTGCTTGCATATCATACAGAATGAACCATAAACCAGGTTCAAGGTTTCAATTTTTCTGTCAACAGACTGCAGGGAACATCCTGTGAGGGCATAGGTGTAGGCTGGGAGAAAGAATGTAGTATAATACTCCTTCATGTAAAAAACTCCTTCATGTAACTTACTTGGGCCTTCAGTGGTTGCTCGAGCCCAATCATGTAGACACATACCACTTGCATTTAATGATGGAGTGCTGCTGCTCATGCCTGACTCTATGGCACGGTGGGCAACTCAGGCTGCATGGAAACTTGGTAGCCAATAATTAAGCATTCATTTTTTACTAGGGCCTAATAGTAGGCCAAGATGTGTTTCACAAAAATGAAGTCCTTTCCTACAGAGGGTGGTAGGGCTTTCCTTAAATTCCAAAGGGCCTGAATTGAGATTCACATCAAGGGGCCTGCCAGAGGCTCCAAAAAGAACCCCTGTCTGGCACTGTGTCTGTGAGATCACATGAACCAAGCAGCAGAGTAGTTTTGCACAGTAACCTGGACCTGTTGCTGAGCCTTTGTTGTTGTTATTCTAGCCCCATTCCTAGTACCCTTTTGGATCACTTGGTAAATGAACTGGAGTAACGTGGGAGGAGAAGGGCATGACAGAGGATGAGATGGTTGGATGGCATCACCAACTCAATGGACATGAGTTTGAGTAAACTCCGGGAGTTGGTGATGGACAGGGAGTCCTGGAGTGCTGCAGTCCATGGAGTCGCAAAGAGTCAGACACGACTGAGTGGCTGAACTGAACTGAAGATGCCCAAATGAGGAATATGTCGCCTCCAAAATTCACTATGCACTGTGCCTTTTTTTTTTTTTTTTGGTTGTAGGTGGGGCCAGATGCAACAACTCATTGTTCACCTTAGAAGAGATATCTCAACATGCCCCACACCAAGGGACTCCTAGAAATTTCACTGAGATAAAAGGTCTCTGAACTTTTACTGAATGCATTTTCCATTCTCTGACACATAAACATCTTACCAAGAGAGTGTAGGTTCTATTTCTTGGCCACTAGGTCCAATCAGCGTGTCATCAGTATAATGGACCAGGATGAAGAAAAAAGGTGATCAAGATTCCTGCAAACTAAATCATGGCCTAGTCCTGGAGAGCTGTTATATTCCTAAGGTAGGACAGTAAAAGTGTATTGCTAGCATATTGCTTCTGGGGTTCCTTATTGACGGAGGTAGAGAAAAGGGCAATTGCCAGATCAATAACTGCATACCAAGTACCATGGAATGTGTTAATTCACTCAAGCAATGAAATCACATCTGGGATAGGGGCTATAATTGGAGTTACCACTTGGTTAAGCTTGTGAAAACCCACTGTCATTCTCCAAGATCCATCTATATTCCACACAGGCCAGCTAGGGAGTTGAGTGGAGTTGTGATAGGAATCACCAGCTCTGCATCTTTCAAGTCCCTTTAACTATGGAGTCCAGAAATATCCCAGTGTGAATTGAGAACTTAATATGTAATCTAAATAGTATGTTAATTCAGGAGGAAAATTTTGTTTCTATTTAAAATGATACTGTCTGAAATGTGTATCAATTTAGATAAAATGTAGGCAGAATCCCTACCTCATACCTCACAAAAAAATTAATTGAAATGGATATAAGGATTAAAAATCAAGAGAAATATAAAAATATTCAAGACAAATATAGCTTTGGGAGTGTTTTTTAAACAATACAGAAGTTTTAAAAAGGATAATAAGTGTATTTAGATTTTCTGCTAAGTTGTTGTTCAGTCACTAAGTCTTGCCCAACTCTTTGTGACCCCATGGGCTGCAGCATGCAGGCTTCCCTGTCCTTCACCATCTCCCAGACTTTGCTCAAATTCATGTCCATTGAGTCAGTGATGTCATCCAACCATCTCATCCTCGGCCACCCCCACTTCTCCTCCTGCCTTCAATCTTTCCCAGTATCAGAGTCTTTTCCAATGAGTTGGCTCTTCGCATCAGGTGGCCAAAGCATTGGAGCTTCAACTTCAGCATCAGTCCTTCCAATGAATATTCAGGACTGATTTCCTTTAGGATTGACTAGTTGGATCTCCTTGCAGTCCAAGGGACTCTCAAGAGTCGTCTTCAACACCACAATTCAAAAGCATCTATTCTTTGGCACTCAGCCTTCTTTATGGTCCAACTCTCACATCTCTACATGACTACTGGAAAAACAATAGCTTTGACTACACAGACCTTTGTCGGCAAAGTGATGTCTCTGACAATTCTTTCATTAATCTTGTATTTCTTCTTTAATAATTAAGGTGATTTTTCCAGTTAGCATAGATTTAGCTGAATCACATAATACTATAAAAATAATTGTAACTAATTAAAGCTATTTAATATATTAAATGCTGACATCCTTTTTGATCTAAGGCATTCTTAGTATGCTCTTTCTTAAATATTAAATATTTTTCAACTTTACTTTTTATTGTTTATTTTGAATGTTAGTGGATTATCATCAGAGAATGTGACATGAAGAGGATTTTACAATCCTTAAGGTTTATTTTGTTGCTAAGTGATTATTTTTGCAACTATTAATGGACATACACAAGTATGTATTATTTTATGAAGCAAGTTATATGATTATAATACCTTTATACATACACATTATATATGTGTGCATAGATGTAATATATATTATTGTATTATACAATAATAAGATCACTATATTATTTCTTATTTTTCATCTGATAATCTACTTGATTATGAAAAAAGCATACTCCAATGTTCAAGCAAAACTACATTGTTTTCAATTCTCCTTACATCTGTAATGATTTTTGCTTTAATTTCTACGTGATTTGATACATATATTGATTGTCAGAGAAGCCCCAGGTGGCTCAGATGGTAAAGACTCTACCTGCAATGCAGGAGACCTGGGTTTGATCCTTGGGTTGGGAAGATCCCCTGGAGAAGGGAATGGTTACCTGCTCCAGTACTCTTGCCTGGGAAATCCCATAGACAGAAGAGCTTAGTGGGCTACAGGCAATGGGTTCGCAAAGAGTCAGACATGACTGAGTGATTTACACTTGATTGTCAGAGCTTCCATATAAATGACATATATTTTATTGCTTGATGTGGCTTTCACTGTTTATTATAGCTGAAATTATATGCTGATATTTTTTAATATTTATTGATACTTTTATTCATCTCTTCATTTTAACATATATATTTTTCTTTGTTCTATTTTATTATTAAAATTTACATATATACACAAGTGCAAAATTCCTAAGTATACAGCTCAATGAATATTCACAAATTGAACACATCTGTTTAACCAGAACCTACATGAAGAAATAAAACGATAAACTGTCAGCACCCCAGATGCTTTCCCCTCAAGGAAAGCTGCCTGGATTTGTAATATCACAGATTACTTATGCTTTTTCATATTTAGTTCTGCAATTCATCAAAATTGATTATTGCATATGGTTTGAAGTAAGAGTGTGTGTTTGTGTGTATGTTTCCAATTTTCCCAGTACCATTTCTTGAAAAATCATCCTTAACCCATTATATAACAGTGATGCCTCTCTCATAAATCAGTTGATTTTATATGTTAGAGTATGTTTCTGTACTCTCTATACTGTTTCATTGTTCTATTTTTCTCTCGTTACACCAATGCCATCCTATATTAATTTTATTTTAGTATTATCAGAGGACAATGTCTGATTGGGTAACTCCTTTCATTTATTATTATTATTATTATTTTTTCCTTCATAATTGTATTAGCTATTCTTGAACATTTTCCCATGAAATTAACAATCAACTTGTCAGTTTCCATGAATTCTTTATCACTTTTATGCCTTTTCTGAGGCATTGTATATTAACAATATCATTAAATCATTTTGAATTTACAGTTAGATGAGTTTTGTTGAGTGTATGCATGTTTACACCATTACAATAACCTAGTTTTAGAATACTTCAACTGTCCCAAAAGCTTCCTCCTACACCTTTGCAATTAATCCCCCTGCCTGTTATGTTAGGTCCAGGCAACTGCCAACTTGCTTTATATCACTATAGTTTTGCATTTTATAAAAATTACTATAAATGAAGGGAACAAAATTCTTCACAATCCTTCTCCATGTGGACCCAGCAGAACCCAAGGGCCTGTTTGCACCATCTTGGCTGCTGGCTTGCTTAATCCAGGTGGGCTACTCCACCCAGGAGAGAGAATCAGATCAATGTTCAGAGAAAAGGGCAGTAGAGACATGCATTTAGGCAGTTATTTTTCCCACACATATATTTTTTAATTTAAAAAATCTAGGAAAAAAAGACTCTATGGGATATAAATATGCACATCTATACAATGATTTAAGGCAGATTAATAACTATTATAAATAGGAAAATAAGTCCCCATATAAAATTTTAATTTAGAATAGCTAACAGGATACCTAAAGTTATTGAGCTAAATGTTTTTTGGTGCATTGACAAATGGATCTAATGCACCCATCCATCTAGCTAACTTCATCAAGATTAATTTGAAACATCTCTTTTTGAGGGAGATTTTCTAATGTGACCATGATGAGTTGGTGTGCTTTCTTAACACATATTGCCATTTCACTCATTATACTCCATTGTCAGGAAGCATTTAACAGGAGGCTTCCTGTGTGCAGTTTTGGATCTGTCAGGAATCCTCTGGTCCTTATTAATTCCTGAATATTCAGGAATTAAGAGGAGAGGCACGCGGGGCTGAGGAATCCAGGCATTTCCTTCGTTAGTTTTACCATACTGTGAAAAGTAACTATTTACAACCCTCTTTTCATATGGATTGCCTCTTGGCCTTATGGACTCTATTGCTCCTTGCTTCCTTGGTAAACTTGTTAAGTCTGGTCTCTTGATCTTTATCTAAAGAAGCTACTGGCATATATACTCTTACAGAATTCAATAAAGCACCTTTGTTCCATCAGAGCTTGGGTGCCCGTGTCTTTCTTTTTTTTTTTCTCTCTCTCTCTATAAATATATATCTCTATTTCTATCTGATTCCCTAGAGCAAAAGCCGACTGCGTAACCCAGGGAATATTAGCCTCTTTCCTTCATTCACTCTCTCATCGTGGACTCCGGACCACCAGGTTCCGGTCCAATAAAGGACCAACACTCCACTATTTTTTTTTTTTTTACTCTCTATGTATGCATATGCACAGTATGAACTGTGGTGTTGGAGAAGACTATTGAGAGTCACTTGGGCTGCGAGGAGATCCAACCAGTCCATCCTAAAGGAGATCAGTCCTGAATATTCATTGGAAAGGCTGATGCTGAAGCTGAAACTCCAATACTTTGGCCACCTGATGAGAAGAGCTGACTCATTGGAAAAGACCCTGATGCTGGGACAGATTGAAGGCAGGAGGATAAGGGGACAACAGAGGATGAGATGGCTGGATGGCATCACTGACTCAATGGACATGAGTTTGAGTAAACTCCGGGAGTTGGTGATGGACAGGGAGGCCTGGCGTGCTATAGTCCACGGGGTTGCAAAGAGTCAGACACGACTGAGTGACTGAACTGAATTGAGGCATAGGTCTTCATCTTCTATTTCAATACATTTTTAACCTCAGCTATATATTCAGTCCTGGGTGTTCATTGAAAGGACTGATGCTGAAGCTGAAACTCCAATAATTTGGCCACCTCATGTGAAGAGTTGACTCATTGGAAAAGACCCTGGTGCTGGGAGGGATTGGGGGCAGGAGGAAAAGGGGACGACAGAGGATGAGTTGACTGGATGGCGTCACCAACTCGATGGACGTGAGTTTGAGTAAACTCTGGGAGTTGGTG
The DNA here is from genome assembly GCF_019320065.1 of Cervus canadensis. Classification (NCBI taxonomy): domain Eukaryota; kingdom Metazoa; phylum Chordata; class Mammalia; order Artiodactyla; family Cervidae; genus Cervus; species Cervus canadensis. The sequence goes on from NC_057419.1 coordinate 108,008,762, forward strand.
ATGGACAGGGAGGCCTTGCGTGCTGTGATTCATGGGGTCGCAAAGAGTCGGACACAACTGAGTGACTGAACTGACTGACTGATGTATTGAAATCACATGGGAGCCATTAAAAAAATAATAGCTAAGTCCCACCTCAAAAGAACCTAATTTTATTTGTCTGAGGTGTGTGTAACTGAGACATCAGAATTTTGAACATTTTCTAAAGTGATTTAAATTTGCCATCAGAGCTTGAGATCTTTGGTTCAGAAAGAGCACTAGTTCTCCAACCTGAAGGGTCATGAGAATCACCTAGGGAACTTGGAAAAATTGATGCTTGGAGTCTGTCTCAGACCAATTAAACCAGAATCTCTGTGGGTAGGGGATAGGCACTGTCCTATTTTGTTGTTGTTTCTGTTTTGTTTTTTAGCATCTCAGGTCATTGTAATGTTCATTTAGGATTGAGAAGTGGTGATCTATCATTTAGTAGACTGTTAATAAAACAAATTTCTGAAGCCCACCACAGGCAACTGAATCAGAAATTTCAGAGTGTTACCCAGTAATCTGTGTTCTGACCATCTCCATAATTAATACAGATATACCTCTAAATTTTGAGAACCACTGATGTAGCAAGGGTTATTCAACTTTGACAATATATTGGTAGCACCTGGGATGTTTTAAGACGTACTGATGCCTGGTACTTCCTCATTAGCAGTCTGATTTAATGGTCCTAGAGTGTGATCTTGACATTGGTATTTTTATAATACACTCCAGATGATTTTACTGTGTCACCAAGATTGAATACTTACCTTCTTCATGGATTCCTTGAGAATGGAGATCATGACATAACTAGCTTTGTAGGTTCTGAATTTTGCACAGGAGGAAACTTGAACATGAAGGGGAACTTGAACATGGGCATGGGTCAGGGAAGAGGAGACCAACCTTGCTAAAAAGAATAGGGTATTTGGATTTTTCTGTAAAGAATGCAGGCCAACTGCATAGTCTTCAGTAGTCATCCAGAGATTCTTTCTTTGTATTAACAGATTTTCCTCATTTTGCTTTCCAAAAATAAAACATTGGCTTTAGGAAGACCAGCTTTGGAAAATAGGAGATACTATGCAACTCCTTATTAATAATTAGAATATAAAATATATTCAAATGTGCAACTATCTTTCAAGTTTAAAAAAAATATATCCAGCTGATCATAACTGGAAACCATTCAGCACCAAGTGAATCTGTTAAGAAAGTAAGAAATTTAAAACACATTCACTCCAGGAAAAGATCAGTCATAATAATCTTTAATTATTTATGAAGACAGCTGCATTTCCTTTTTAAAATCTGTTTTGCAGCAAAAGCCTTAAATTTCAAATTGTTTTAAACTAAATGCGATAAACAAATATTTCACTATCCTCAAAAAGACAAAAAGCTTAATAGTTAACCAAGTTTAGGACTTATTAGAGATTGTCTAACTGAAATTTAATTAATGCTCAAACCAAAAGGGGGAAAAATTGTACTTTATTTTTTCAATTTGGTAATATAATGTTGAATTTTTTAGCACTTCATTTATCTAATAATTAACATCAAAAAAGATTAATTTGCAATGTGCTGTTAAAAAGAATTTTTTCTAAATTGTAATATCAAGATAATAGTCATGTTCAAATGAATACAGTGAAAACAATCAACTATAATGTTTTCCTATGTAGTATTTAGTTTCATAAAACAATAATCAAAATTTTATCAACAGTTTCTCAGCATCCTAATCAAATAGAGTTGTTTGCTGATTTTTTAAAGATTTTACTCATCCTGGAGCTTGACTATAGACTCCTCAAGGGCCCGATTTTTCTCATAACCGTGATTTGCCCTCCCCTGATGCAGATGACTAATATATCCTGACCAGAGAAAATGACTTCATTTGGCTTCGAAGCATGATGGTCTTAGTAGATAAGAAGACCCATAGAGATACCAGCTCATAAAACAAATTGGATAAAATGGCTGATGGTTTGGTTAGTATAATACTGAATTCAGTGTTACAATTTTAATAAAGATCGGGGAGGAGCCAAGATGGCGGAGGAGTAGGACGGGGAGACCACTTTCTCTCCTACAAATTCATCAAAAGAATAACTGAATGCAGAGCAAACCTCACAAAACAACTTCTGATCGCTAGCTGAGGTCATCAGGCGCCCAGAAAAGCCAGACCATTTGTTCTTCGAAAGAGTGGGACAAATATAAAAGATAAAACGTGAGACAAAAAGGAAGCTAAGGACGGAGACCAGCCGTCCCGGGAAGGGAGTACTATAGGGGTGGCTTGGGCTAGGGTCCGGGCCTGAGTGCCCTGAGGAAAATCGGAGGGAGCTTCTGTGAGGTGCCAACTTGAACTGTGGGAGACCAAAAGAGAGAAAATTAACCGGCCGGAACACACTGCCGGCCCTTCGCAGAACAAAGGGACGGAGAAAGTCCCAAGAAGAGGTCGCAGGCTGCGGACCCGCCCAGCCCCGCCGGAGGCAGGAGGCAGGGGGGAGGGGAAGGTCGCGGCGAGACACAGGGCGCAGGCACCCGACCGGCGCGGGCGGGGGCTGGGGCTGGGGACG
>NC_057419.1:108011425-108092860 GCF_019320065.1 Cervus canadensis
ATGGCAGTTCTATTTCCAGTTTTTTAAGAAATCTCCACACTGTTTTCCATAGCGGCTGTACTAGTTTGCATTCCCACCAACAGTGTAAGAGGGTTCCCTTTTCTCCACACCCTCTCCAGCATTTGCTGCTTGTAGACTTTTGGATAGCAGCCATCCTGACTGGCGTGTAATGGTACCTCATTGTGGTTTTGATTTGCATTTCTCTGATAATGAGTGATGTTGAGCATCTTTTCATGTGTTTGTTAGCCATGTTTTGATGATTTTCCTAGAGTTTGAAATACATATTTGTAATTAAACTTAGCCTGCTTTCAAGTAATACTATACTGCTTCAGAGATAACTTAGAACATAACATTCCCTAGTTCTCCCTCCTGTCCCTTATAAGATTGTTGTCATTCATTTTACTTATTCATAAGCTTCACTCATCCAACACATTGTTGTTGTTATTATTTTGAATGAATGTGCACATGATTTTTAAGAAAGGCTGAAGTATATACTAATTGATGTTTAGATAACACAAGTATTGTCTTCAATAAAATGCACCACTTAATCTCATAGTCACTATTAAATGGACCATAATTTCATTCAAACAAGTGTATGCATTCATTCACTACAAACCTGAGTGAATGTTAGAATTTATAGAAACATAATTTATGGAGCACTTGCCATGTTCCAAGCACTGTTTCAAGTGTCTTACACATATTATCACATTTCGTTTTCACAAAATCCTCTATGATCTTCACCATTTTATAGTTGAATAAACTAGAGCACAAAATACTTAGAAATCTTGCCCAAGGTCACAGGACTTGTAAGTTGTGGTAATTGCAAAGGTAAAATTTGAACCCATGTATTGTGGCTGCAGAGAATTTTTTCTTCTATATTATACTGCCTCCAAGTATAGGAGAGGAAATATAAAATGATGAAAGAAATGAAACTCAATATTAATTAAGCAGTTACAATGTGCCAGAAATTATGCTCATTATTTTGCATATAATTTCATTTAATTCTAACAGCAACCCTAGTAGATTATTTTTTATCACCATTTTACAGATGAGGAAATTGAAGTTTTGAAAGTAATTTGACCAAGCACACAAGCCCACAAAGTGGTAGGGCCAGTATTGTAACTAAATTCTGTCTGGTTCCAGATCATATGCTATGTATACTGACTAGAAAATCACCTCAGATTTCTCAGTTAGGAAGTATTTGTAGGATACCTGTCAGGCTATTATGCATTTGAAAATAACAAGGCTTTAAAAACATATAACCCTGTGAAAAATATGAAGGATTCAAGGCATACTAACTGAAAATCATGGAAAAGCACTTTGTTACTCTTTAAAAGACCACTGCTGTCATCATCATCACCACTATCTTCATCATCATCATTATTGATTTGGCAATTATTAATTTCAAAATTTCCTTGTCTTAATTTCCAAGCCTTATATTCCTTGTCTTCTAAAATGTGATTTATTGCAGTGATAGACTTAGCTAGCTATTTCATTAAGAATAAAATATTTTTCTGAGCTTATTTTAATAAACACATATTAAACACCACATAAATGATTGGATTTTTTCCTCCTCTAAATGTGAATACTTTCAACCCCTTTTTCCAAAGCTTTATTAGCTTGATTTAATGATTGTTAAGTCTACGGTTTAAGTTGTGAGAGATACTAACATGAAAACAATTGAGGACATGCATTCAAACTTTAAAAGTCTCAATTCAGGGCAGCCTTTGCAAAATACCAGTTTTTTTTCTTTTTTTATTTATTGTTGTTGTTTTTTTTTTTATTTTTTTCCTTCACAGACGCAGTAATGAATTTTAAAGCCAAGGTGCAATAACTCATCCCAGTTTGTCAGAATCTGGGCTCAACTCTACAGTTTTTAGGGCAAATTGTTGAATTCTCAATATCACTTAAAGCCTTCCACTACTTTTATCAAAGATTAGTGATTTAAAACCCACTGAAATGTTGTGAAGCAATTAGCCTCCAACTAATAAAAAAATTAAAAAAAAAAAAAAAAGATTAGTGATTTAAAGAATAGAGAGACCAGCATATTTTATGCCTAAGTGTTTTAATATTTGTGCACAGAAAGACATATAGCATAATGTCAATTTTGTGAATCTTTTTAAACACTAAAACTAAAAATTTAAAAATCAGCAAAAAAAAATTTTATCTTACTAAATACCATATAATAATCAAAATTACCTTAACCTAATCTTTACAAGGACTTATGGGATATCTATTAATTTAATCCCCATTAAATGGAGGTAGTTGACGCTCAGAGAGACTAAGCATTACCCAAAGCAATATAGGCTCTATTGGAGCTACAGTTTGAACTCAGGTTTCTCTTTCACCAAAGCCTATGCTCTAAATACTGGCTTTACTAGCAACAGTGAATATATAGTCTTGGTTATATAATACAAGGTCTCTTCCTAAAATAGTAATTTATGGTTCCATCTGTTTACTTCTCTATTCAAAAACTGTACCTCATAAGATAACCCAATCAACTGGGAAATAACACTATGCATAGTAAGCATTCTTTTACATTGATGGAAAAGCCTCTGTCACTTTACTTATTTTATTGTTATGCAACATGAATAGCTGAGGAAAGAAGAGAAGCTAAAGGCAAAGGAGAAAGGGAAGATACACCTATCTGAATGCAGGGTTCCAAAGAATAGCAAGGAGAGATAAAAAAAGACTTCCTCAGTGATCAATGCAAAGAAAAAAGGAAAACAATAGAATGGGAAAGACTAGAGATCTCTTCAAGAAAATTAGAGATACCAAGGAAGCTTTCATGCAAAGATGGGCACAATAAAGGACAGAAATGGTATGGGCCTAACGGACGCAGAAGATATTAAGAAGAGGTGGCAAGACTACACAGAAAAACTATACAAAAAAGATCTTCATGACTCAGATAACCAAGATAGTGTGATCACTCACCGAGAGTCGGATATCCTGGAATGTGAAGTCAAGTGGTCCTTAGGAAGCATCACTATGAACAAAGCTAGTGGAGGTGATGGAATTCCAGTTGAGCTATTTCAAATCCTAAGATATGATGCTGTGAAAGTGCTGCACTCAATATGCCAACAAACTTGGAAAACTCAGTAGTGGTCACAGAACTGGAAAAGGTCACTTTTCATTCCAATCCCAAAGAAAGGCAATGACAAAGAATGTTCAAACTACCTCACAATTGCACTCATCTCACACGCTAACAAAGTAATGCTCAAAATTTTCCAAGCCAAGCTCCAACAGTATGTGAACCATGAACTTACAGATGTTCAAGCTGGATTTAGAAAAGGCAGAGGAATAAGAGATCAAATTGCCAACATCCATTGAATCAGAGAAAAAAGCAAGAGGGTTCCAGAAAAACATCTGCTTCTGCTTTATTGACTATGCCAAAGCCTTTGATTGTGTGGATCACAACAAACTGTGGAAAATTCTTAAAGAGATGGGAATACCAGATGACCTTACCTGCCTCCTGAGAAATCTGTATGCTGGTTAAGAAGCAACAGTTGGAACTGGACATGGAACAACAGAATGGTTCAAATTGGGAAAGGATTATGTGAAGGTTGTATATTGTCACCTTCTTATTTAACTTATATGCAGAGTACATCATGAGAAATGCTGGGCTGGATGAAGAACAAGCTGGAATCAAGATTGCTTGGAAAAGTATCAATAATCTCAGATATGTGGATGACACCACCCTTATGGCAGAGAGTGAAGAGGAACTAAAGAACCTCATGATGAAAGTGAAAGAGGAGAGTGAAAAAGCTGGCTTAAAACTCAACATTCAGAAAACTAAGATCATGGCATCTGGTCCCATCATTTCATGGCAAATAGATGGGGACACAATGGAAACAGTGATATACTTTATTTTCTTGGGCTCCAAAATCACAGCACATGGTGACTGCAGTCATGAAATTAAAAGACACTTGCTCCCTGGAAGAAAAGATATGAGTAACCTAGACAGCAAATTATAAAGCAGAGACATTACTTTGCCGACAAAGGTCCGTGTAGCTAAACTATGGCTTTTCCTGTAGTCATGTATTGACATAAGAGTTCACCATAAAGAAAGCTGAGTGCCAAAGAATTGATGCTTTTCAACTTGGTGTTGGAGAAGACTTTTGAGAGTCCCTTGGACTGCAAGGAGATCAAACCAGTCCATTCTAAAGGAAATCAGTCCTGAATATTCACTGGAAGGACTGAAGCTGAAGCTGAAGCTCCAATACTTTGGTTACCTGATGTGAAGAACTGACTCATTGGAAAATACCCTGATGCTGAGAAAGATTGAAGGCAGAAGGAGAAGACGACAACAGACGATGAGATAGTTGGATGGCATCTCTGACTCAATGGACATGAGTTTGAGTAAGCTCTGGGAGTTGGTGATGGACAGGGAAGCCTGGGGTGCCACAGTCTCTGGGGTTGTAAAGAGTTGGAAACAAGTGACTGAACTGAACATGATGCCCAAGAAACCTTTTAAGTCACAAAGAACACAAAGTAGTAAGACTAGAAGATGCCTTTTGGACAACTACGTAATTTCCATCCAATTCAAGTTTCTTTTATTTCATTGGACTGTGGTTCTCATAAATAAATTGAATATGGAATTCAGAAAATGATGGAAGTTGAAGGGGAAAACAGAACAAAACAACCCCATTTCCACTGATGGTTTAAAAAATGCCTGAAAGAAGTACTAAGTTGAAGTGTTCATGAATGTAAGGTGAGCCTATGAAAAAGCCATCATACAAGGATGGTGGAGGGCCATGAGCCGTGAATTTACTTTATGAATTCACCACAGTGTTAAATGAGAACTAGGTCAATCGTACTCAGTGATCTTTGATAACTCCTATCTCAGCAGACACAGGCATCTTTTTCAATATTAAACCACAGAAGAGAAGTGAGTTTCCAGAAAATAACATTTTCCTATGATTTATCCTTTTAGTTAAAAAAAAAAATGCAAACTGGAGTTTGGGGATTTAAAAATAGCTTGGTATATGAAGTATCAAGGAGCATATGAACTAATGACAAATTTTATATCTCATAGACAATATAAGCAACCTGTGAAAATAAAATAAGGAAATTTCTGGTTCACCCCTTCATCCATTTTGTAGATGAAGACACACAGACCCAGAGAGAGGTAAATATGTACATATTCTTATATACTCCTCAACAAAACACTATGAAAGAAATTATGTTATTAACACTTTGGACAGATGAGGAATCTGAACTAAAGAGGATGTACTGCCTTTTGCAAAGTCACATAGCTAGCAAGTGGTGGAACGGAGATTTGAATTCAAGCATCCTGGATGTAGTCTGTAACATGTAACTCCTTTACTGTTCTGTCTCTGTAGTCCAACTTGAATCTTAAAAGTAACTGATATTCTAATCAAAAGTATCTTTGAGTGATCAGTTATGGATGAACCTCTCAGTGTCATTACCTTTATTTGGTTTCTTGTTGAAGAGTGGATGTAAATATACATTGACACTCAGAGGGCTCTCATACTAATCCTAAGCTTCTCAGTTTTCTTTCATATGGAAATGAAAGAAATAATAAATGACTCACTCAAGCTATAGGATGAGACAAAAATAATTCCAGTATTAGAACTCAAACATCCCTACTAACCTGTGGACCAATACCAGGTACACCCAAAACACAGAGGTTTGTCTGCCCCAGGGCAGGACCACAGAAGGGAAGAGAACTTAATATGCTCAAAGGCCATGTACATGGAAGTTTATCACAAAATCTCTAAGCCCCCAGATATACTGTAAACTATTCTCTTGATAATTGAAGAAAGTTACTTTTCCATGTGGTCTCTACTGGGAAAAGCATGGCTTTTGTAAAAAAAAAGCCCTCTGAGGTCTGATTTTGTTATTCTGTCACTCATTGTCTAACACATGATTTTGAATCTGAGAGTATTATTTATATTAATCAGCAATGAGACTTATGCTTGAAGATTAGTGAAACCATGGTTTAGGAATGTTCTCACTGATTCTTTAAATACACATTCTCAAAAATATATTCATATGTGCAGATACTGTGGAATTTTAATAAGGTGGATTGAGTATGACAAAATGTATAGGGATACATCATTCTGAAAATAGTCATGATGATAGATTTCAGACTCGCATAGATAGTATATGGAAACAAAATGCCTATTATGCAATGCTTATAATACCTATTTTTTGTCTGTATCCTATAGGCATGATGTATTCACAAGTGTCAGAAAGACAGAAGAAAAGACAGGTATTCCAGGAAAAGGACATGTATAAGTCTTATACCTAGCTAAGAAGTAAAGATTCTTTCTCTCTCAACCCTTCCTCCCTAGAGACACAACTAAACTTTTTGGAGTTTTATGAATGCCTGAATCCAAAATAACTTTAAAAATCCACTTATATGATGATTGAATGTCCTCTCCATCCTGTCTTCCCATCATCACTCCCATAATCTTCCCATTTCTACTTGTTGAAATCTACCCACATTTCAATATAGAGATCAAATGACATTTCTTCAAGGAATTCAGCTGCCATTAAACATAACCACGCTCATCATATTTCCCATGAAATAATTTTTGCTTTCTCCTCTGTGCTACCATATTACTTTTCTCAGAACATCATTATAGCACTTATGCAAAGTTAAATCAAAACACTAAAGAAAATTCTCAGTGAAAATCTGCCTTGATTGATAGGAAATCAGAGTTGATCACTTTCAATGAAAACTGACCAAAAGGAGCAGGAGCAAGGCTCTTTGGGACACCAACTTCACATTTACTTTTATTGTACATATAGGCTTTCATTTATATGTGCCAGCCCTCTTGGATGGGATTTGACATGTTTTTATGACTTTCCTAGGTTAAGGTGCCAAATGTAGTTCTACTCATGGGGCCAACCTGGTTCATTATTTGAATAAAAGAGAAAGCTCATTTCCAAGAAACTTGGTTTGTGTACCTGCTGACTGCCAAAAGGAGTGGAACAAAGATTAAATCATTGCTACCTTAGGCCCAAAAAAGCTGATTTCTAATGATAAATATGAAAACCTTTCATTTTCTGAGTTGCAGCTTGAGCAATTGGAAACCAGTTTCAGCTAGCATCCTCCCAAGGGCATGGTGGTAAAAAGTAGGATAGCATGTCATTAGTTAGGCTGTTGTAATTGCAGTAATCAAACTTAGCTTTAAACATTACCTTTAAAAAATTGGATACAGAGTTCAGGGAAGAAGGTAAAATTTTGCATTTGATTTGCAGAATAAAGAGGACAGTGCTTTTATATATGTCACTGTTATAATTTGGGAAAATTAAGAATAGGCCATTTTTAAAGGCAATGGCTTATTCTTCTCTGGGATATAAACTCAGTTTATAACATGTCTACAAAAGTTCAAGCACAACTACATTAGGTCATTGGCATTTTCTGTGTCAACTGAAATTATTAATCACTTAAGCAGAACAATGAGAGCCTATTTACTAAGTAATTTGGAAGCTCATCAAATATAAGTGATATTTTTAATTTAATTCTCACAGATTTATGGAGTTATAATTGAGATACAATAAACTTCACATACATAAGTTGTATCATTTGATGGTTTTGACATAGGTATACACATGAACCATCATCAGAACCAAGATAATGAACAGAACCATCACTGCCAAAAGTTCCCTCACACCCCTCTGTAAATTTCATCTCCGCCTTTCTTTCCCCCTATTTCCTGGCAATCACTGATCTGATTTTGCCAACTAGTTTCCATTTTCAGTAGTTCTATAAATAAATTGAATGGCACTTTGTTTGCATCTTTCACTCTATGTGTTTGCATTGAGATTCTAACAGGTTGTATGTTGAAAGACACTTTGGGTGTTTCCAATTTATGCCCTTTACAGAGGCCCCAGAAGAATTAAAGTTTCCCAAATTTGTAAGAAGAGCCCCAGGTGTTTTTCATGTACGTTGTAAAGAACTGATATAGAGTTTAACACTTACAGGATGAGTTGCTTCCACCTGAGAATAATTGTGACTTAACCTTATCAATCACTATTTTTTTCAGCTTTCTTATTGCCACTGATGTAATTTTAATAGAACTGTGTTGGGTGAGTTTTCAGCTGATAACATGAACTATGGCCAACAACCCACAATTCTGCAGGAACCAAGAACCTCTGTGTTCACTCACACTGGTTGTTTTTTGTGATATCTTTTGTGGTATGGGATTTGATTATATTGTGAGTATGCACCCTTCTATCATCTTGCGGTGGTTGCTCCTTTCTGTCCTTGACATGTACAATATCCTTTGAAATATAATATCCATTTTGGTAGGTTCCAGTCTTTTTTTTTTTTTTAAATCAGTGGTTGTTCAGCAGTTAGTTGTGATTTTGGTGTTCTGGGAGGGGAGATGAACTCAAGTCCCTCCTATTCACCATCTAACAGAGCTCTTATTACAACAAGGATTCTAACTCAGTGCCTCTGATGTGGGGCTGAGGCTCTACATTTCTGACAAGCTCCCCCAACATGCTGAAGGCACTGGTCCTCAGGCTACACTTGCATAGCAAGCCCATAGACCTTCTGACAACAGGTTTAAACAGGAAATATACAGTTGACTTACCTGGACCTAAGTCATGCATGTAGGTGGCATTAGAACCTTCCAGCTGAGGTGCATGATCTTATCAGAAAATTAATCATTTACAGAGGAAAAACACCAAGTAGCACAGACTCTTAGAGTGGTGAGGGAGACAGAGTTGGGGTTGAGGGGTCTGGAAACTTATATAGAAAGCAAGAAAGGGAGAGTGGCCAGCAGTCATAGAAACAGCAACAATGTTGTTCAGCTGAATAAATAACCCATGTTTGAAAAGCAGAGAAGGTAGCTTGGGGTATCTGAGGACTGGCTCTGGAATGCCTGTCTCAGGACACTAGACTCACTGGCACAGAAAAGACAAACTGCAAAGTCTTAACAAGCCATGGAATGAAATGAGCACAGGCAAACCAAAAATGCCAGAGTGAGCACCAGGTCACACATGTCCAGAAGACAACCAAATGGATTTCCAGATGTGGGAAGTGAACTTACCTGCTCGTCTTCAGCTTCCAGAAAGATCCGAGGAGGGAAAATCCAAGTGTACTAGTTCCAGAGGCAACACTGTGTCCAGCAAGGAATCCAGGAAGGGCTGAGGTTCCTATGGGAGCTGGATATCTCGTCAAGGGCTCAGCTCTGCTACTCACATCAAATCTGCTGTAAAGTTACGTCACCCTACTGAACCAATGAAAGGCCTGTATTCCTCCCAATGTGCGTGGCACAGAATCAACAGGCGTGAATTAAGGGGCTCCAGCTGTGACAAGTAGCCAGCAATACACTGCACGAAGCCTGCTGGTAAAGGCCCAAATCTCCAAGTGAGGACCCAGATCAGCAGTACCAGCATCACCTGGGATCCTGTTCAGTTCAGTTCAGTTCAGTCACTCAGTCGTGTCCAATTCTTTGCAACCCCATGAACTGCAGCCTGCTAGGACTCCCTGTCCATCACCAACTCCTGGAGTTGACTCAAACTCATGTTCATCGAATCGGTGATGCTATCCAACCATCTCATCTTCTGTCGCCCCCTTCTCCTCCTGCCCCCAATCCCTCCCAGCATCAGGGTCATTTTCAATGAGTCAGCTCTTTGCATGAGGTGGCTAAAGTATTGGAGTTTCAGCTTCAGCATCAGTCCTTCCAATGAACACCCAGGACTGATCTCCTTTAGGATGGACTGGTTGAATCTTCTTGCAGTCCAAGGGACTCTCAAGAGTCTTCTCCAACACCATAGTTCAAAAGCATCAATTTTTCAGCACTCAACTTTCCTTCACAGTCCAAATCTAACATCCATACATGACCACTGGAAAAACCATAGCTTTGACTAGATGGACCTTTGTTGGCAAGGTAATGTCTCTGCTTTTTAATATGCTATCTAGGTTGGTCATAACTTTCCTTCCAAGGAGTAAGTGTCTTTTAATTTCATGGCTGCAATCACCATCTGCAGAGATTTTGGAGCCAAAAAAAAAATAAAGTCTGACACTGTTTCCACTGTCTCCCCATCTATTTCCCATGAAGTGATGGGACCAGATGCCATGATCTTAGTTTTCTGAATGTTGAGCTTTAAGCCAACTTTTTCACTCTCCTCTTTCACTTTCATCAAGAGGCTCTTTAGTTCCTCTTCACTTTCTTCCATAAGGGTGGTGTCATCTGCATATCTGAGGTTATTGATATTTCTCCCGGCAATCTTGATTCCAGCTTGTGTTTCATCCAGCCCAGTGCTTCTCATGATGTACTCTGCATATAAGTTAAATGAGCAGGGTGACAATATACAGCCTTGACATACTCCTTTTCCTATTTAGAACCAGTCTGTTGTTCCATGTCCAGTTCTAACTGTTGCTTCCTGACCTGCATACAGGTTTCTCAAGAGGCAGGTCAGGTGGCCTGGTATTCCCATCTCTTTCAGAATTTTCCACAGTTAATTGTGATCCACACAGTCAAAGGCTTTGGCATAGTCAATAAAGCAGAAATAGATGTTTTTCTGGAACTCTTTTGCTTTTTCAATGATCCAGAGGATGTTGGCAATTTGATCTATGGTTCCTCTGCTTTTTCTAAAACCAGCTTGAACATCTGAAAGTTCATGATTCATGTATTGTAGAAGTGTGTATATATATATATATATAGTATAAATATAATCAAAAGATTGCAGCTCACTGAAGGCCAGCTCTTGGTAAGCACACTTTAGCAATAAAGTAATTTTTATTTAAAGATAAACCATGAAGCTATAATCTATAATATGTATATATTTTATAATGGGTCTTCCCTGGTGACTCAGTGATAAAGAATCCCCCTGCCAATGCAGGAGACACAGGTTCAATCCCTGGGTTAGGAAGATCCCCTGGAGACGGGAAATGGCAACCCACTCTCTATTCTTGCCTGGGAAATCCCATGGACAGAGGAACATGGCTGGGCTCACAAAAGAGTGGGACATGACTGAGCCACTAAATAACAGTAACCTTTGTGATATTACAACTGGATTAAGTTCTTAAATTGCTTACATTTTATAGAAATCTTTTCATATTCATTGTGTAAATTCAAGTCATTCTCTTTGTTCTAACTGTGAACAATTACACATTGGTGAAAAATTATTAAAATTTCTCCTTTTCAAAAAAAAAATCTTTGGAAGAAGATAATGGGTCAGTCCTATCACAAGAAAAAGAGCTGGATTAGATAATACTCAGACAACTTTCTGCCTAATGAATGTATGATTTAACACTCACAATAATCCAATAAATTCCCCAGTAAATCTATTTTGAGACATAGCCAACCTCTTCTTCTATTGCCAATACTACCTCCCTCATCTGGACAGATACTTGTTTTTTTTTTTTTTTTTTTTAGATACTTGTTTTTTTGAACAGTGATATGTGCTTCATTTTATTTGCTTGTTTGTTTTTCCTGCAGTGAAGTTGGAAATGAGAGAGATGCAATGCATCCCAACTGCACTTGGGTGTCTGGAAGCTTTTCCAATAAAAACCACAACAAGAAAACACGGACTGAGAAACAAGACCAGAATATGATTATATTTTCTGCTCTATACAAATCCACGGAGAAGGCAATGGCAACCCACTTCAGTACTCTTGCCTGGAAAATCCCATGGATGGAGGAGCCTGGTAGGCTGCAGTCCATGGGGTCGCGAAGAGTCAGACACGACTGAGAGACTTCACTTTCACTTTTCACTTTCATGCATTGGAGAAGGAAATGGCAACCCACTCCAGTGTTCTTGCCTGGAGAATCCCAGGAATGGCGCAGCCTGGTGGGCTGCTGTCTATGGGGTCGCACAGAGTCGGACACGACTGAAGCGACTTAGCAGCAGCAGCAGCATACATATCCAACATATATTAAGTCCGTCTCTCTCTCAATCTCTCTCTAAATAAAAGCCTTACTAGGATATAAAATCAGCTTTTCCAAACTTGTCGAAATGCAACAATACATTTGAGAGATCTTTTGAGTTAATTCTGAAACACATAATTCACTGCTCACCCATCACTTCCCCAGGAACACAGTGCGATAGTAACATGGATGATCAGCAGAATGGCTGCTGAGAACTGTCAAAATGATCTCCTCTTGCTTTTAGTCCCTGACAGATTTGACAGGTACAATTTTTTGGAGCTTCTTTCATTATTTCAGAACAGAGATGGGCTGGAATGAAATCCCCAACCTGTCTGGCTGCCTGTAGCATGTTCCAAAAATATCTAACCTACCTCTAGGTTCGCAGGAAATTGAAGAGTGAAAGTTCCTTTGGACTTTCATACAAATGTCTTCTTACAGGTGCTGCCTTACAAACTGCACCCATCAACAGTTGTGACCCCTTGGTGGGAATCAAGATGGTGATAAGTCTTTTTTTTTTTTTTTTGAAGTATTCTTTCTATGAAATAGACCTTTTCATTCTGCTCAGACTTTGCTAGAGTAAATGAGAGCCATGTCTTGCCACTTACCTCATTATTTTTTTCATTACATAAGACCTCTGAGAAATAAAGCAACAGAGATGACAAGCCATCCTCCATCTGTGACATGACACTTCAATCATTCTCACTCTCTAGTTCATACCCACGTGCTGCCATAACATGTTGTGCCTCTAACTGCATTTGCCAACATCTGACCAGTATTATAGTTCTTCCTATTGCCTTATAATATCTGTCTATGATAATATCAGCTCATCTGTATATTCCTAGTGTTTGACACATAATAGATGCTGAAAAAAGTATTATTGAGTCATGTTCAATAAAGTAAAACATAGGGTCCTAATAAGTTATCTAAAGGATGCTAATAATTCTCCACACATTAGTGGTGAACTGCTACTTTAATTTAAATAAAATTTTATAAATGTGCCCTAAATGAAGTTTGAGGCATCCTAAGATATCTTGGGGTTGAAGGAAGTGTGAGAACTACTTATTGCTAAAAAATCAATTGTAGTTGCTTTCATTTCTTCTCATTGCTCTTACCCTGCTCAAGGCTCTTGTTTTAGAACTTACTGAAGGTTTCCATTCCATTATGCTTATCTAATTCCTGGGCTAACCAGTCAAATTAGGAACTAACATTAGGTTAACCTAAAAGTTATCAAGGATAAAAAAATAGAAAGTAAGGAGAAAGTTTCCTGATTTAGCTAATTTTAGCATGTGAGGTGGAGAACTCAGCAGTGGCCACAGGACTGGAAAAGGTCAGTTTTCATTCCAATCCCTAAGAAAGGCAATGCCAAAGAATGCTCAAACTACCACACAATTGCACTCATCTCTCACGCTAGTAAAGTAATGCTCAAAATTCTCCAAGCCAGGCTTTAGCAATATGTGAACCGTGAACTTTCAGATGTTCAAGCTGGTTTTAGAAAAGGCAGAGGAACCAGAGATCAAATTGCCGATATCCGCTGGGTCATCGAAAAAGCAGGAGAGTTCCAGAAAAACATCTATTTCTGCTTTATTGACTACACCAAAGCCTTCGACTGTGTGAATCACAATAAACTGTGGAAAATTCTGAAAGAGATGGGAATACCAGACCACCTCACCTGCCTCTTGAGAAACCTGTATGCAGGTCAGGAAGCAACAGTTAGAACTGGACATGGAACAATAGACTGGTTCCAAATAGGAAAAGGAGTATGTCAAGGCTGTATATTGTCACCCTGCTTATTTAACTTATATGCAGAGTACATCCTGAGAAACGCTGGGCTGGAAGAAACACAAGCTGGAATCAAGATTGCCGGGAGAAATATCAATAACCTCAGATATGCAGATGACACCACCCTTATGGAAGAAAGTGAAGAGGAACTAAAGAGCCTCTTGATGAAAGTGAAAGAGGAGAGTGAAAAAGTTGGCTTAAAGCTTAACATTCAGAAAACTAAGATCATGGCATCTGGTCCCATCACTTCATGGGAAAAAGATGGGAAACAGTGGAAACAGTGTCAGACTTTACTTTTTGGGGCTCCAAAATCACTGCAGATGGTGATTGCAGCCATGAAATTAAAAGATGCTTACTACTTGGAAGGAAAGTTATGACCAACCTAGATAGCATATTAAAAAGCAGAGACATTACTTTGCCAACAAAGGTCCATCTAGTCAAAGCTATGGTTTTTCCAGTGGTCATGTATGGATGTGAGAGTTGGACTGTGAAGAAAGCTGAGCACCGAAAAATTGATGCTTTTGAACTATGGTGTTGGAGAAGACTCTTGAGAGTCCCTTGGACTGTAAGGAGATCCAACCAGTCCATCCTAAAGGAGATCAGTCCTGGGTGTTCATTGGAAGGACTGATGCTGAAGCTGAAACTCCAGTACTTTAGTCACCTCACGCGAAGAGTTGACTCATTGGAAAAGACCCTGATTCTGGGAGGGATTGGGGGCAGGAGGAGAAGGGGGCAACAGAAGATGAGATGGTTGGATGGCATCACCAGCTCGATGGGCTTGAGTTTGAGTCAACTCTGGGAGTTGGTGATAGACAGGGAGGCCTGGCGTGCCTCGATTCATGGGGTCGCAAAGAGTCGGACACGACTGAGTGACTGAACTGAACTGAACTGAACTGAGCATGTGATGATTAGGATACCTAAGACCTATACCGGGTCCCCATGATTTTGTGCTGAGGCACACATATTGTGTAACACCCATCCACTGAGCTGAATGAAAAATAAGAAATAAGCCCTTTTATTACAAGAATAAATATCAAGTGCTCTTTATCATCTGAAAGAGTTTCATTCAGATGCAATCAAGACACTTGGACTCAAGTGTACTGGACAGGAGTAGCTAAAATCTGATTCTATTCCTCATTCTTGGGTGGGCTTATTGGCAGTAGCTGAGGATAAACACGATAGCATCTAATACTTAGAAGTATCAAAATATGTTTTTCTTTTTCAGTTATTATTATTTTTTAACCAATCCAGTACAAATGGAATCTCAGCTTGTCCTTTTGTGGGGGAAAAAAATATGCTTTATTTCAATATTTCAAGTATATTTTCTTCATGTGTCCTATCAAACACAAACACACACACACACACACACACACACACACACACACACACATCAACCACAATATGTTTGGTGTGGTCTACCACATCATAGACTTCTTCAGTTCCTGAACTGTGCTAATTCTGTGTCATCATTGGGAATGTTCTAACATCTTCTAATTTTTCTGCCTTCTCTCCCTTCAATTTTTAAATCACATACTAATTCCTCTGCGACCACCTCTCTAAATATCCCCTGTAACTTAGAATAATCCCCTAATTTGCACCCTCAAAGCACCTTTTGTGTTTATTATATAAATTATAGCACTTTGGGCATAAATCCTATTTATATTTTAGTAAAGCTATTTTAGGCTTCCCAGGTAGCTAAGTGGTAAAGAATTCGCCTTCCAATGCAGGAGACGCAGGTTCCATCTCTGGGTGGGGAAGATCCCCTGGAGTAGGAAATAGCAACCCACTCCAGTATTCTTGCCTGGGAATCCCCATGGACAGAGGAGCCCTGCAAGCTACAGTCCATGGACCTGCAAAAGAGTCAGACATGACTGAGCATACCCACATGCACACGTACAGCTATTTTACTAACTCCACGTCAAGTTCCAGTGAAGTGGGAACACTCTTGACCACTTTTGCATTCCAGTGGCTATTAGCACCTTGTACTTCAAATACTAGTTGTTAAATACACATGGTTGGAATAATATTAAATAGCCATTTTTTTAATGAGATACCCATGGTTTTAATGATACTAAGTTCACATTTCCCAATTGTATCAACTCCGACAAACAGATTTGATTTTCTTGACATCTTCAAGTCCTTCTGTATATCTTTGCTACCCAAGAAGAGTTAGCTACTTCAGAAAATACAGGGACTTGGCCATACGAATAGTGTCTTTACTTTCAACATCTGTAATGCAACCAAATCTCTTATGAATGAAGCAGACCATTTCCAAGAGGGGCATCTTCTATTAGAGTTGGCCCTCATGTTTATACTGTGTAGAATTGAATACACAGTGCTTTTATGCAAGATCTAGGTAAATTTTAAAGGTGAAGATGATGTGATTTCCATAGAGAAAATGGGCATAAAATGCTTAGAAAAGGAAATAAATGAATATTAAAAATGAAGAATAACACCGCCACTGTAATATTCTCATATCGAGCCAACGGCTGCAGAAACTCAGTGGACTCTATGCGCTATTGATAAGTAAGTGACATCAGTTTTATGCCATAGATTCTGTTATAATATAGTCAGCAGTGACTTTCATGGACTCATTCTCTCATGGTTTCTAAGAGTAAACTTGTAAAAGTCATGGTGACTAAGGTGAGAAAATGTTTTTAAAAAAGCAAAACACTGAGGAACCACTATTGGTTTGAGATTAGCATTCTCAGACTCAAGTACTAAAATGACTCTTATTCAACCAGAAGATTGTCCAAATTATTCAAGCCAAAAACAGAAAGTAAAGCAATTATAATAACTCCAACACAGACTGATAGTTTGTGCTAACATATTATACTAGGAATACTGAACTGGGCTGATATTTTGTAAGGACTGATGGTTAATTACACTAAATTATTAGTGTTTTTTGTATGTTCTATTTAATTGTATTATTATTAAATTAATATGTGCTGTGCTGTGCATTATTATATGTTTTCAGTTGTGTCTGACTCTGCAACCCCATGGACTGTAGCCCACAAGGCTCCTATGTCCATGGGGTTTCTCCAGGTAAGAATACTGGAGTGGGTCGCCATGCCCTCCACTAGGGGATCTTCCCAACCCGGGATCAAACCCAGGTCTCCTGCATTGCAGGTGGATTCTTTACCATCTGAGCCACCAGGAAAGCCCAAGAATATTGGAATGGGTAGCCTACCCCTTCTCCAGGGGAACTTTCTGACTCAGGAATCAAACCGGGGTCTCCTTCATTGAACGCACATTCTTTCCCAGCTGAGCTGCCAGGAAAGCCCTAAATTAATATAGGTGCTTAGTTTTAAAGTCAAACTATTTTAACTGAAACAGCAATCCCTGTCCCCAAGCATATTCTTGCCCACCCCTGGTGCCCACTATCTACAGCTAACTTCTATCACTTAATAAGTTAAAAAAATTCTTCCAGTATATTTATCCATATTTAAAATAGTAATCATACATTTTTTGAGTTTTTATAGATATAAATAAACATATTCTCTTGACTCCCTACTACACACAGAAAGTTTATCAGTTTTTTATCACTACACTTACCCATCACCCACCCAACATTATTTTAATCACCATCATTTGGATAAAGGTATACAACCATTTTTGGTTAGATACTCAGTTTTCATTTTATTATGACTAATATATAAATATTTTTGCACCTGTACCACTTTGATTATATTTTCTTTCTCATACACAATTTCTTTTTCCTTCAGGGAGTTATTCCTATATTTCTTGTGTGTTTCTTTGCTTAGTCCTCAAAGTATCAGGAATGCCCCTGACACTCCTAGAGCAATGGACATAGATATACAGCTATAGATATATCCTTCTCTGTACAAACCAGTTAAATTTCTTTTCTAAGTCATTTCTCAAATACTCTTCTGTCCTCTGGCTCCAATGGACTGGGTTAATCTCTGGTACTGCCACACAGCTGTCATGCTAAAATGTCTTTTTATAATCATTCTGTAAATTTACTTCATCTCTTTCTTGTACTGAGTCTTATTTATTTATTATTATATTTTTCTTAGTTTTTGCCTTCATTTTTTGGTTAAGAGTATCTTTTAGCAACTGATTGAGAAAGAATGAATGGGAAATACATTTTTGAGAATTTGTCATGGGGCTTCCCTGGTGGCTCGGGTGGTAAAGCGTTGTCTGTGATGCAAGAGACCAGGGTTCGATCCCTGGGTTGGGAAGATCCCCTGGAAAAGGAAATGGAAACCCACTCCAGTACTCTTGCCTGGAAAATCCCATGGACGGAGGAGCCTGGTAGGCTACAGTCCATGGGGTCACAAAGAGTCGGACATGACTGAGCAACTTCACTTTCACTTTCAATGTCTTAAAACGCCTGTATGTTATTGTCATACCTGACTGAAAGTTTGGATGGTATGGGATTCTTGGCTGGAAACAGAATTTCACTTACAAAAATGTGTAGGAAATCTAAGCAGAGGCAAGTTAGTTGCTCAATGAGTGTGTGGGAGGATGTATGGAGGAACTAGGAAAGGACAGGAAAGAATTTGGGAAGTATATGGCTATGTTCTCTATCTTGACTGTGATCATGGGTGTGTGTGTGTGTGTGTGTGTGTGTGTATAATGTCAAAAGTTACCAACTTGTACCTTTGAAAGATATGCAGTTTACTGCATGTCAATCATGCCTCAATAATGTTGTTAGCAATATTGTTAGGCAGCCTTTCATTAAGATTGTAGAATAGAGTTGCATGGCCTGAACAAGACTTATCATACTGCACCTCCAAGGCTCTATCAGTTAGCAAACTTTTGTTAGTAATCACTACAGGGAACCAGAGGGGAAGTAATCAAGTTATGAACATGGTATATTACAGATTAAAAAACTAAGGACTTTGATAGACAATTTTTGTGACTTAATCTATAGATGAGACTTTCAAATGCTTATGAAGGTGGAACTCTTCAGATGTTCAGTTTTTTGAAGATATCGTCAGGATTTTTGGTTTGAATAACTTGCTAGAGAGCAGTGCATTTACCCATAAATGGATGACAGGAGAAGAAGGCCTTGGTGAGAAAATGATGTGTTTGCATTTTGTGTTTAAACACACAAAATGTGATTTATAGATTATCCAGTAGGAAATTGGATATGAAAAAGCATGACGTTTTGTGTGAGATTCCTGGGGATTCATTGTGGGATTTGCCACATTCTAACTGCATATCTGTAGATTTATTTAAGTATTATTATCAAGTATAAATTTATTTATATTTAAATTGAGTTAAAAGTAACATTTATCTTATAGGGTTGAGTGTGAGGATTGAATGAAATAATGGCTATGAATGTAATTCATAAACTGAATTTTCATGCATATGGTATTAATAGAGAACAGTGATGACTGTGTAGAATGGATATATAGAATATCCTCTGATAGGCTTTGGAGTAAAAAACTTAAACTTGAATCCTAGCTCAATTGTACAAACTTAGACAAGTCATTGCTTTCAAAGCAAAGTCCTAATTCCTTAACAGATCATGCTGGGCCCTTCATGGTTTGCCCCCAGCCTACCTTTCGAGTCTCTTCTACTCCAACTTACTTGACCACTCCCCAACCTGGAAGTCAGCCTCGCCACAGCCACAGTCTCTTCTCCTCACAGCTGCATTCCATATTCTCCTTTCAAACATGCTCTTTACACATGTATCTCACATCAAGAATTGTCTTTCCTTTAAGAATTGAGTGTGAATGCAGTCGCTGCTACTTTCTGGCTCTTTTGTTATTGGTGAACGTTTAAACCTCTCTGAGCCTCTGTTTCCTCACCTATAAAATATGAATAGGAGAGGGTTGCCATTCCTTTCTCCAGAGGATCAAACACAGGTCTCCTGTACTGCAGGCAGAGTCTTTACCATCTGAGCCATCAAGGAAGCCCCAAACAGGAATAATAACACCTAACTCATAATAACCTGAAGTAATTATCAAGTATGGACAGATAGATGCAGTTAGTTGTGTTACCTAAATGTAATCCACAGACCCTCAAAAATACTTGCATTATATTTATATTGGAGAAAGAAAAAGCCTCTTGAAAACATAAGCATACTTTCACAATTAGCTTCTAATTTTTACTTTATGGCCATGTCATTCAGCATGTGGAGATTTTAGTTACCTGACCAGAGATTGAACCCAAACCCCCTGCACTGGAAATATGGAGTCTTAATTACTGGATCACCACAGAAATCCCCACAATCAGCTTTTGGAAACTGCAGAGCTAAATCAATCTTAATTATTGTGCTACCCCTTGTGAATTTGGTGATTTTTCCAGCTATCAAATATCTCTGAAAGTTTAAATTACCTCCTCTATAAAACTGGACTGTCAGTGGAACCTATCTCATTAGGTTGCTGTAAAGAATTAAAAAGTTATGCATGCATGTCATTACAAATGATTCAACTTCGTTCCTTTTTATGTCTAATATTCCATTGTATATGTAGAAAAATGGTACTGAGGAGCCTATTTGCAGGAATAGAAATGCCGATGTAGAGGATGGACATGTGGACACAGCAGTGGAAGAGGAGGGTGGGATGAATTGAGAGAGTAGCATTGACATGTTAATATGTACACTGCCATCTATAAAACAAATAGCAAGTGGAAAGCTGCTATGCAGCACAGAGAGCTCAGCTCAGGGCTCTGTGATGACATAGAGGGGTGGGATGGGGGTGGAAGGGAGGCTCAAGAGGGAGGAGATATGTGTATACATATGGCTGATTCACGTTGCTGTATGGCAGAAATTAACACAACATTGTAAAGCAATTATATTCCAATAAAAAAAGAAGAAAATAGTCATGCATGTAAAGTGCTTAGTAGTGTTCTTGGAAATTGTATAATTATTATTATGATTATTAGTTAGAAGCCAGAAAAATACATGGGTCAGGAGTGGAACTGCTTATGTCAAAGGGTTGAATGATGACATCATAAAGCAAAATGCACAAAATACACTGTTAACATTTAACCACTGACAGTTACTCAAGATAGAAGGAACTACATTTTTTGGTTTAATCCAAACATCTTTGCCCACAAGAAAGAAAATTTAGATCAGAATTTTTTTTACAATTCCATATATCAGTCTATGTTAGAATGAGGATTTCATCATAGAAAACAGACCATGTGAAGGAGCTTGGGATGTAAAATTTGGAAATGTGAGTTGAATCAGACAAAAGTCACTCACTTACCCTGGCACAGAACAGAGCTTACAGAGAAATCTGGATTGATCTCATGAAAGAAGCCAGAATAGAAGTCTGTTAAATGATGTTGATTCTTTGTCTAAGCAGCTCTGCACATTCTCAGGATGCTCTGGTGGTGGGCCTGGGTCACCTCTGTCAGCAGGACTGGTCATCTGAAAAGAGAGCTGGTAATAGAGTG
This sequence comes from Cervus canadensis, assembly GCF_019320065.1. NCBI lineage: Eukaryota > Metazoa > Chordata > Mammalia > Artiodactyla > Cervidae > Cervus > Cervus canadensis. The sequence goes on from NC_057419.1 coordinate 108,032,434, forward strand.
GGGAGGGTAGAAAGAAAACGAGGAGCTGCCAGCACCTCTAAGTCTGTCTCTTACTGCAGCGCCACAATAGCTGTTACTTCACTTCTGCATCTCAAATCTCTCACAACTGCACTTTTGTCTAATTCTAACCTTGAGAAGGAAATGACAACCCACTCCAGTATTCTTGCCTGAAGAATCCCAGGGATGGGGGAGCCTGGTGGGCTGCCATCTATGGGGTCGCACAGAGTCAGACACGACTGAAGTGACTTAGCAGCAGCAACCTTGAGTCATACAAGGAAGGGGGTTCTGAGAAATACAGCTCCTACTGTAACAAAGTTGAAAATAACAGTCCAGCACAACTTCTAGGTTAGCATTTTCATCTGTTGTTGTTAGGATAATGGGGTATAACTTGTAATACTGATTCTATATACATCATCTGCCTCAATATAATCACACATACACTTTGGTGGTCTTCATTAATAAAAGGTGTTTTTAATACTGTTATATATATAAAATACATATAACATTATGCTTGTGTGCTAAGACACTAGTGTCTGACTCCTTGTGACCCTATGGACTGTAGTCTTCTAGGCTCCTCTGTCCATGGCGATTCTCCAGCCAAAAATACTGGAGTGGGTTGCTGTTCCCTCCTCCAGGGGATCTTCCTGACCCAGGGATCAAACCCGTATCTCTTACACCTCCTGCATTGGCAAGTAGGTTCCTTTCCACTAGCGCCACCTGAGAAGCCTCAATATATATATAATTATATGTGTATATATATACATATATATATAACTTAATCATATTATATATGTAATATCGCCCTGCTATTACCAATACCAATACTATAATTTAACAAGTAGTGTGATCAAGTTGTTCAACTGTCTGGATGTAACAAGAGGTGGGACTTCCAGCACTAAATCCAGGAAAATTTCAGGCAAACTGGAATGGCTGGTCACTCTGTAAAAAGGCTTAGTCAGAATTCACGTTCAATAACCTGTCTCTTTCTATGATTCCCATGTGTTCCCAGTTTTTATTTTGTTTTTGGATTATTCAACATATGGGGACTACTGTAAACTTTTCTAAACTCCATAGTGAATGGATACAGTGCCTAGAATCAGGTGAACTGTGGACTTCCATAAATCCCCCCTTTGACTACAAGCTCCAGGAAGTCAGTGACCATGTCTCATTTGTTCATTGACACATTCTAAGCATTCTTCCCAGTGCATGACACATGATAGATTGTTGAATGAATGGATTACAGAATTCTGTTCTTCACCAAAGCTTCAGTGTAAGGAGATAATAATAGGCACCAGTTTCCCCTGCCCTATGAACACTGATTCTAAATAAACAAAATATATACATATACTTTAGTATCTGCCCTAGGTGTCCTTGGACATGTTTATTGTCTGTCTGTACCACAATACTAAAATCCATGAATACATAAACTCTATTTTATTTAGCTTTTTACCCTCAGCATCTAGTTCTGATTCTAAGACATAGTAGATGCTCAGTAAATATTTGTGGAAAGAAGAAATGTATAAGTAAGGAAAACACCTTTTAAATATATAACTATATGATGCAAATGGTATTAAGTTCATGGAGGTAAGTCAAGGGAAACCTGGTTATACTAAGAAAGATAAAGTTTGATATTACCCAAAACAATCTATAGATATAATGCAATTCCTATCAAAATAATAATGGCATTTTTTCACAGAACTAGAATGAATACTGCTAAAATTCATACGGAGCCACAAAAGAACCCAGATAGCAAAAGGAATCTTCAGAAAGAAGAATGGAAATGGTGGTATCATGATCCCAGGCTTCAGACTATACCACAAAGCTACTATAGTCAAAACAGCTCGATTGGCACAAAAACAGACCTATGGATCAATGTCACAGGATAGAGAGCCCAGAAATAAACCCACACACACCTATGGTCAATTAATCTATGACAAAGGAGGCAAGAATATACAATGGGGAAAAAAAGATAGTCTCTTCAACAAGCAGTTCAGGGACAAATGGACAGCTACGTGTTAAAGAATGAAATTAGAACATTCTCTAACACCATATAGAAAAATAAACTCAAATTGGATTAAAGACCTAAATGTAAGACCAAGCATTATAAAACTCTTAGAGGAATACATAGGCAGAACACTCTTTGACATAAATCACAAATTTTGTGATTTGAGGGTAAAAATCAGCAAAATTTTTTTGGATCCATCTCCTGAAATAAAGGAAATAAAAGTAAAAATTAAAGAATGTACCTAATTAAGCTTAAAAGGTTTTACACAGCAATGGAAACCATTTATATAATGAAAAGACAACCTGTGGAATGGGAGAAAATATTTGTAAAGCTATGACTTACAAGGAGTTATTATCTAAAATATGTAAACAGGTCATACAATTCAGTATCAAAAAACAAACAACCCAGTTTAAAAAAAAAAAAATAGGTAAAACACCTGAATAGATGTTTTTCCAAAGAAGATATACAGATAGTCAACAGGCACATGAAAAGATGCTCAACATCACTAATTATTAGATGTATGTGTATATATGTGTGTATTCAGTTGTCTCTAACTCTTTGTGGCCCCATGGACTATAGCCTGCCAGGCTCCTCTTTCCATAGAATTTCCCAGGTAAGTGTACTGGAGTGGGTTTCCATTTCCTCCTCTATGGGATCTTCCCGACCCAGGGATCAAACTGACATCTCTTACATCTCCTGCATTGGCAGGTGGATTCTTTACACTAGTGCCACATGGGAAGCCCAGTAATTAGATAAATGCTATCAAAACAACATTGAGTTACTACCTCACATCTGGCGTAATGGTTATCATCAAAATGTCTACAAATAACTAATGATGGAGAGGATGTGGAGGGAAGGTAACCCTCCTACACTGTTGGTGAGAATGTAAATTGGTACAACCACTATGGAAAATAGTACAGAGATTCCTCAGAAAAAGAAAAAATAGAACTGCCATATGATCTAGTAATTCAACTATTAGAAACACTAATTTAAAAAGATATATGCACCTAAATGTCTATAGCAGCACTATTTCTAATAACCAAGATATGGAAGCAAACTAAGTGCTCATGAACAGATGAATGGTTAAAAAAAATGCAGTATTTACAAATACAGTGGAATATTAGTCATAAAAAAGAATAAAATATTGCCATTTGCATCAACATGGATAGACCTAAAGAATATTAAGCTTAGTGAAATAAGAGAAAGACAAATACGGTATGATAGCAGTTATATGTAAAATCTAAAAAATAATGCAAATAAGTGTATATAGCAAAATAGAAACAGTCTCACAGTTACAGAAAACAAACTAGTGGTTACCAGATAGGAGAGGGAAGATAGTAGGGGCAAGGTAGAGGTGTATTACTAAGAGACATATGCTACTGTTTACAAAATAATTAAGCAACAAGGATATAATATATCCTGCTATAATTCCCCAGCACAATAAATTATAGCCATTATCTTGCAATAGCTTTTAATGATATATATTCTATAAAATATTGAATCACAATTCTGTACATCTGAAATTAATGTAATACTGTAAATCAACTATACATTGATATAAATAAATTAATTAATTAACTTTTAAAATCTTAGCCATTTCCAGGGAGAAAAACAAAGAAAGATTAAGTTTGTAGTTTTTAAATGGACCTAAAACTCTGAGAGCTATCATATATTTAGTTGTGTAAAAGATACTATTTCCAAATAAATAAGAGTAAGGAAGTTGGAAAATTCACTCATCCATTAAAATAATAGGAATGTGGGCAATGATTGTCAAAATTAACTTTTCACAACTCTGGAAATTAACCAAGTTCTTGTAGCAATTGAAGGAGCTTTTATTCAATAAAAATGCCTGACTCTTTATAAGAACAGAGCTTTGTGACTATATATTACTTGCACTCTTCATTTCCCCCTCTGCTCTGTGGTTCCCTGAAATTCTGGAATTTGATGGCAGTGATCATTGCACAGTGCTAGAAGTATACTAACAAACAATGCATTGTGCACTTTAAATGTGTCAGTTGTATAGCATGTGAATTATATCTGTATAAAAATATTATTTTAAAAAAGGAAGCACTGTTTCCCAGAATCTCTATGGAAGGGGACTGGAAAGTGACAGCTAAGGATGCAAAGGTTTTCTTTTAGGATGATGACACTGTTCTCAAGTTAGACTGTGGTGATGGCTGCAAAAGTCTGTGCATATACTAAAAACCACTGGATTACACACTTTAAAATAGTGAATTTAATTTTATATGATTTATACCCAATAAAATTGTTATACAAATAAGTCGTTTCCTACTCATACTAAATAATGAAAACCAAGGTATACTTTTGAAAGGCTACATTGTCTATATTATTCCAGTGAGCCTAAAGCGACCTCAAATGCTTAGAGAGAGAATAATAAAAGTATAGGGACTAAATAAAATAATATCAATACAATACTTGATAACTGAACATCTTTATACTCTGGCCTCTGTACTTTCAAGGTGGGCTTGAATTTACATGACATGGTATGCTAACTCATCCAACTTTAATATCTAATTTTCTACCTAGACTCTGAATCCCTTCATGGTAGAATGACCTATCCTGAGCCATCATAGAAAGTGATGAGCATAACGATAGTTTTCATGGTTTCAAATTTGTATTCTTCCATTTCTTATCTATGTGACCATCAGCAAATTATCATCCATGCCTCATTTTCCTCACCTGCAAATGGAGATAATGATAGTCCATAATTCCCAGAGTGGTGGTTAAGATTGACAAGTTAACCTACATAAAGTTGTTGGACTGGTACCTGGCACATGTCAGCAGTCCATATATGTTAGCTCTTATTCCCAATAGCTAGCACAGTATTTGGCACATGGCAGGCACTCAGTGAAATTTGATGTGAGTAGGATACATTTCTACCAGGGATTCCCTGGTGGCTCAGACAGTAAAGACTCTGCCTGTAATGTGGGAGACCTGGGTTCAATCCCTGGGTTGGGAAGATCCTCTGGAGAAGGGAATGGCTACCCACTCCAGTATTCTGGCCTGGAGAATTCCATGGACTGTATAGTCTATGAGGTTGCAAAGAGTCAGACACGACTGAGCAACTTTCATTTTCAAGATACATTTCATATTTGTTTTAGAGGCTGCATGGGAGAAGTTGAATATATTACATGATTTGAGGGAATCTGGACACAGAGGCAGAGCTCTGAACATGCCTGAGCCACCCTCCAGGGCCAGCTCAAGCAATCTCAGTGAGGCAGGGCTCAGAAGGCTGAATTATCTGCTTCTATTTCATTTGAAGGGCTTCCCTTGTGGCTCAGCTGCAATGCGGGACACCTGGGTTCGATCCCTGAGTTGGGAGGATCCCCTGGAGAAGGGAAAGGCTACCCACTCCGGTATTCTTGCCTGGAGGATTCCATGGACTAAATAGTCCATGGGGGTATCACACAGAGTTGGACACGACTAAGCGACTTTCACTTTCATTTCATTTGATTCCTTTTACTCCCTAATAGTCCTGCTTTGGCTGGTGAAAACACAATCTCCAGTTTAAAAATTTGTCTCAGTCCTCACTTCTGCTCCTTTAAGTGGCACACCATGTGCATTGGTTGTGATGCTAAGTCTTTTCTGGTAACAGTCAATGATAGTTGGCATTATTGAAGTGTGAGGAGCTTAAGATGAAGCTGACTGATCACTTTCTTGAGTAATTAAACCCAAACAAACAGAAACAACTCTAGTTAGGCAGAAAGCTTGTTTGTGCTAAGAGATATGTGCAGCTGTATTTTGTGTCACCTCTAATTCATCATAAAATGCCATGATACATTTCCTTCACTTACAATAGATTGAAGAAAGAACTTGGTAAAGAGTCCTAATGTTTGCTTCTAGAGATTGTGTACATGAAAGCTGTTCAAAGGACGAAGCTTCAGTTGTTTTTTTAAATTTTTTTTTGTAAAAGAAACTAGCCCTCTCTTTGTACAAGAATATTTTAAGCCTAGAATTGAGTGCCTTCCAAAAAACAGCTTTACACCACATGTACTGACATCAACTCCTGCAACCACCATAATTTATGGACATCAATTAGATAATGGACTGCTTTGCCTGTTTTTATGAAAATGCCAATCGGAAACCTTGGCATTGATGGCAAAAGCCCTCTATGCTGTGCATGGAAGGCGGCCAGCCAAATGGTCTGCATGGAATTCCTTCATCAATCTGTAATGGCAGGTCATAAACGATTCCCTCTGAAAACCGTGATCACCTGATACAGGCCTCACTAAAGAGGTGTGCAGCTCTTTATTCACACCTTTGCAACCAGGCAGAAAACTCACAGCTTTGTCATTATGGCCAGACAAGGGGCCCAGAGTATCAAGGTCACTAATCAGACCCCATAAATCATCATGCTGACCTTCAAATCACTGGTTCCCTTTAATTAAGACCCAGCTAGGTATATCAAACTCACTATGCCTAGATTCTTATTCTTTTACAATAAATTCTGTTCTAAGAAACTCCTCACTCAGACCCCACCACCAAAATAGTGCTACTGAGCTCAGGCCTCCAATCTCTAGGCTTTCCCAGACATGCATGGGAAATTAGACATAACTTAGATTCAGTCTCAACCTACTATTCACTAAATGCCTTAGCCAAACAGACACCACCTGCTTCTCTCCAAACACACTGCCTCCAGCTCTATGGAATTACTTGTAGTTCACAGCAAGCAGCATACTTTTACCCACAGTTGCCCCTGCTTGAGATGCTCGTTATCCTTCTTGTCTTGTCTGCCTACACAACTGCTAATTTTTCAAGATTTCTCAAGAATCATTTATACTCACAAACCACCTCTGACTACTCCCACCCAATCTATCACTACTCCTCACCACACGTGTGTGCACACACATATATGCACAAAAATACACCCAGTTAGTGTTTCCTTCCTGTGTGCTTCCAAAGAGATTATAAGTGTTGCATGCTGTTTCTAACGGAGAAGGCAATGGCACCCCACTCCAGTACTCTTGCCTGGAAAATCCCATGGATGGAGGAACCTGGTAGGCTGCAGACCGTGGGGTCACTAAGAGTCGGAAGCGACTGAGTGACTTAACTTTCACTTTTCACTTTCATGCATTGGAGAAGGAAATAGCAACCCACTCCAGTGTTCTTGCCTGGAGAATCCCAGGGACAGGGGAGCCTGGTGGGCTGCCATCTATGGGGTTGCACAGAGTCGGACAGGCTGAAGTGACTTAGCAGCAGCAGCAGCAGCTGTTTCTAAAGTACTTTCTGTCTTTTAACTCAATTAATCATCTTGCCCACTCTGTGAACAAGGTTTTAATATCACCTCTGTTTTACAGATGAGGAAACTGAGGCTCAGAGAATTTAGTGAGCTCAAATATTGTTGTTCAATCACTCAGCTGTGTCCAACTCTTTGCAATCCCATGGACTGCAGCACACCAGACTTCCCTGTCCATCACCATCTCCCGGAGTTTGCTGAAATTCATGCCCACTGAGTTGGTGAAGCTATCTAACCGTCTCAGCAACTGTCACACCCTTCTCCTCCTGCCTCCAATCTTTCCCAGCATCAGGGTCTTTTCCAATGAGTCATCTCTTTGCATCAGGTGTGCCCAAAGTATTGGAGCTTCAGTGTCAACATCAGTCCTTCCAATGAATATTCAGGGTTGATTTCCTTTAGGATTGACTGGTTTGATCTCCTTGCTGCCCATGGGACTCTCAAGAGTCTACTCCAGAACCACAATTAGAAAACTTAAATTCTTCAGCACTCAGCCTTCTTTATGGTCTAATTTTCACATCTATACATGACTACTGGAAAAACCATAGCTTTGACTATATGGACCTTTGCCTGCAAAGTGATTCCTCTGCTTTTTAATACACCTTCTAGGTTTGTCATAGCTTTTCTTCCAAGGACCAAGTATCTTTTAATTTCATGGCTGCAGTTACTGTCCACAGTGAATTTGGAGCCCAAAAAAACAGTCTATCACTCTTGCACCTTTTCCCCTTCTATTTACCATAAAGTGATGGTACTGGATATCATAGTCTTAGTTTTTTGAATGTTGAGTTTTAGGCCAGCTTTTCCAGCTTTTCCTCTTTCACCTTTATTAAGAGGTTCTTAAGTCCCTCTTCACTTTCTCCCATTAGGGTGGTGTCATCTGCATATCTGAGGTAATTGATATTTCTCCCAGCAATCTTGATTCCAGCTTGTGCTTCATGCAGCCTGGAATTTCACATAATTTACTCTGCATATAAGTTAAATAAACAGGATGACAATATACAGATTTGGCATACTCCTTTCTCATTTTTGAACAAGTCAGTTATTCCATGTAAGGTTCTAACAAGTGTTTCCTGACCCACATATAGGTTTCTCAAGAGACACATAAATTGGTCTGGTATTTCCACCTCTTTAACAATTGTCCAGTTTGTTGTGATCCACACCGTCAAAGGCTTTACCATAGTCAATGAAGCAGAAGTAGATGTTTTTCTTGAATTCCCTGTGATACAATGAATGTTGGCAATTTTATCTCTGGTTCCTATACATTTTCTAAACCCACCTCATACATCAGGAAGTTCTCAGTTCGAGTACTGCTAAAGCCTAGCTTGAAGGATTTTGAGCATTACCTTGTTAGCATGTGAAATGAATGCAATTGTATGGTAATTTGAAAATTCTTTGGCATTGCCCTTCTTTGGGATTGAAATGAAAACTGGCCTTTTCCAGTTCTGTGGCCACTGCTGAATTTTCCAAATTTGTTGGAATATTGAGTGCAGCACTTTCACAGCATCATCTTTTAGGATTTGAAATAGCTCAACTGGAATTCCATCACCTCCACTAGCTTTGTTCATAGTGACGCTTCCTAAGGACCACTTGACTTCACACTCCAGGATGTCTGACTCTAAGTGAGTGACCACACCATTGTGGCTATCCTACTCATTAAGATCTTTGTGTATATTTCTTCTGGGTATTCTTGGCAGCTCTTCTTAAACTCTTCTGCCTCTGTTAGGTCCTTACTTTTTTTGTCCTTTATCATTTCCATTTTGCATGAAATGTTCCCTTGATATTTCCAATTTTCTTGAAGAGATCTCTAGTCTTTCCAATTCTATTGTTTTCCTCTAATTCTCTGCATTGTTCACTTAAGAAGGCTTTCTTCTCTCTCCTTGCTATTCTTTGAACCACTGCACTCATTTGAGTATATCTTTCCCTTTCTCCCTTGCTTTTCACGTCTCTCTTTCCTCAGCTATGTGTAAATCTTCCTCAGACAACCACTTTGTCTTCTTGCATTTCTTTTTCTTTAGGATGGTTTTGGTCACTACCTCCTATACAATGTTATGAACCTCTGCCCATAGTTCTTCAGGCACTCTGTCTACCAATCTAATCTTTTGGTCACCTCCACTGTATAATCATAAAGGATTTGATTTGGATCATACCTGAATGGCTTAGTGGTTTTCCCTACTTTCTTCAATTTAAGCCTGAAGTTTGCAATAAGGAGTTCATGATCTGAGCCGCAGTCAGCTCCAGGTCTTGTTTTTCCTGACTGTATAGAGCTTCTCCATCTTTGGCTGCAAAGAATATAATCAATCTGATTTTGGTATTGACCAATTGGTGATGTCCATGTGTAGAGACAACTCTTGTGTTATTGGAAAAGGGTTTTGTTATGACCAGTGGGTTCTCTTGGCAAAACTCTGTTAGCTCTTACCCTACTTCATTTTGTACTCCAAGGCCAAAGTTGCCTGTTACTCCAGGTATCTCTTGACTTCCTAATTTTGCATTCTAATCACCTATGATGAAAAGGACATCTTTTTGTTTTTTTGGTATTAGTTATAGAAGGTCTTATAGGTATTTAAAGAATCTTTCAACTTCATCTTCTTTGGCATTAGTGGTTGGGGCATATACTTGAATTACTGGGATGTTGAATGGTTTGTCCTGGAAACAAACTGAGATCATTCTGTCATTTCTTAGATTGCACCCAAATACCGCATTTCAGACTCTTTTGTTGACTATGAGGGCTACTCCTTTTGTGCTAATGAATTCTTGCCCAGTGTAGTAGATATAATGGTCATCTGTATGAAATTCACCCATTCCTGTCCATTTTAGTTCACTGATTCTGAAGATGTCAATGGTCACGCCATCTCCTGCTTGACCATGTCCAATTTACCTTGATTTGTGGACCTAAGATTCCAGGATCCTATGCAGTATTGTTCTTTACAGAATCAGGTTTTACTTTCACTACCGGACACATCCACAACCGAGCATTATTTCTGCTTTGACCCAGCCACTTCATTCTTTCTGGAGCTATTAGTAATTGCCATCTGCACTTCTCCAGTAGCCTATTGGACACTTCCCAACATGGGGTGGGGGGGGGGCTCATCTTCCAGTGTCTTATCTTTTGCCTTTTCATCTTGTTCATGGGATTCTTATGCCAGGAATACTGGACTGATTACCACTCCCTCCTCCAGTGGACCAAGTTTTATCAGAACTGTCCACTATGACCCATCTACCTTGGGTGATCCTGCATGGCATGGCTCATAGCTTCAGTGAGTTACAAAAGCTCTTTCTCCATGACAAGGTTGTGATCCATGAAGGGGGAACTTGTATATGGCTACTCACTTAATATGTTGTATAATCAGGATTGAAATGTTAGCAAGCTAATTACTACACTATAAGGAGAAGCTTTATCAGACATGTATGTATATTTGGAACATGCATTGTCAACTGGTAGAGGTCTTGTGGGAAAACAGGAGTTATCCTTTCTATTAGTGAGTGACTGAGTGAATGAAAGTTGCTCAGTTGTGTCCAACTCTTTGCAACCCCATGGACTGTAGCCCACCAGGCTACTCTGTCCATGGAATTCCTCAGGCAAGAATATGGGAGTGGGACACCATTTCCTTCTCCAGGATCCTTTTTATTAAACTAACAAAAATCATACATTGCTCCTGAGGTGGCCCAAGAGAACAGAATATGCCCTGTGAGTTCCAAATCATTACCCAGGCTTGTTCTGTCCCATGGTCCTATCTGCAACTGAAACACCTCGCTTTTTGAAACAACAAATGTCAACCACCATAAAATTTACAAGACACAATTCTAATCAGAACCATTGTTTGCTGTGTATATTCTCTCACTGAAGTATAAGGTTAAACTGTTTAATGGCTTGAACTTAAATGTAAACAAAATCAAATGGAGCAAAGTACAGCTTTAGTAGAAAACAATATTTACATTCTTTTTTACTGATCAATTAATCACATTCTTATTATAGCGCCTGTGTGTCAAAGGAGGTAGAATACTAAAACTCTAACTGATTTAACCCATCAGATGCTCTCTCCTGAATATTATTGGGTAGAACAAAAATAAAATTATAATTGGCTCTTTGGGCACTTAAGTTTTGGAGAAATATTTTGTTCTTTGCAATGCCTTGGTATGGAATACAGCTTTCAAGTACCTAAGGAGATCTAGGGGATCTAAGTGTGGGGACCCAAAGAACTATACCAAAGAAAAAAAAAGGAGTATGAAGATAAAAGTTTTCATTTCATCCTTGTCATGTGTTTCCACAGTCTTAAGGTATTTGAGTGCATGAGTTAATACAAAATATAATGCATTGTCCTGAAGAGAGATATTTTAAAATGTGGCTCTGTTACCTAAAATGAAGAAATCTTCTGGAAGAGGATATATATATTTCTTTCCCCCTTTATTTCTGCTCTCATTCTTTCTTTGCTGAATATTTCACTCAAAAAGCCTTTAGGCATGCCATAGGAAAGAAGGTGGCAAGTGGGATAGCAGACTGAGAGGTTCTGGGGATTAGTCACATTCAAGGGGATTAAGTAAAGAAGTAAAGATATTAACCTAATGGGATCCATGCTTTTCACTGAAAAGATTTAACTTCATGGTCAGGGAGAAAAATTAGAATGAACTCTGTGGTGTAGTATTAGACTAGAATCAGAGGTGTGAAGTTATGGTTTTCAACATATAGAAAGAATTAGAGATACATATAGCTCTACGTTTGTAAATACATAGAGTCCAAGAGTACACTTAGCATCCAAATCTTTGCTTCTAATTAACCCTCAGCACTAAAAGGAACCAGGGCTTCTAGAAGAAATAGCTGATTCCATAGTTGAGCTGAAGAAAGTAAATGAGCCCATAAATCCCTGGGTTGGGAAGATCCCATGGAGAAGGAAATGGCAACCCACTCCAGTATTCTTCCCTGGAGAATTCCATGGAAAGAGGAGCCTGACAGGTTACAGTCTATGGGGTTGCAAAAAGAGTCAGGTATGACACCAACTAAACAATATCTCATTGTGCCAGGAAGAAAGGGATTTCTCTAAGAAAATAGAAAAATATCAAAAGAACATGCTCTTAGAATATCAGAGGCACTCCTACTGGTCAAATCTTAGAAAATTTAAACTTAAAAAAATGTTAGTGACATATTGCAAAGGTTTATCCTGTGGTATAAAGTAGAAATCCATGAGGCTCCACTGTAATAAATAAATGAATAAATAAATAGGAGAGAAAGCATTTCCCCTAAAGTCAAGAACAAGATAAGTATGCCCACTCTCACCACTACTATTCAACATGGTTTTGGAGGTTTTAGCCACAGCAACCAGAGCAGAAAAAGAAATAAAAGGAATCCAGATTGGAAAAGAAGAAGCAAAACTCTCACTGTTTGCAGATGACTTGATCCTCTACGTAGAAAACCCTAAAGACTCCACCAGAAAATTACTAGAGCTAATCAATAAATATAGTACAGTTGCAGGATATAAAATTAACACACAGAAATCCTTTGCATTCCTATACACTAACAATGAGAAAACAGAAAGAGAAATTAAGGAAAAAATTCCATTCACAATTGCAATGAAAAAAGTAAAATACTTAGGAATATATCTACCTAAAAAAAAAAAAAAAAAAAAAAAAAAAAAAAAAAAAAAAAAAAAAAAAAAAAAAAAAAAAAAAAAGGACCTATATATAGAAAACTATAAAACACTGGTGAAAGAAATCAAAGAGGACACAAATAGATGGAGAAATATACCGTGTTCATGGATCAAAAGAATCAATATAGTGAAAATGAATACACTACCCAAAGCAACCTATAGATTCAATGCAATCCCTATCAAGCTACCAACGGTATTTTTCACAGAACTAGAACAAATAATTTCACAATTTGTATGGAAATACAAAAAACTTCGAATAGTCAAAGCAATCTTGAGAAAGAAGAGTGGAACTGGAGGAATCAACCTGCCTGACTTCAGGCTCTACTACAAAGCTACAGTCATCAAAACAGTATGGTACTGGCACAAAGACAGAAATATAGATCAATGGAACAAAATAAAAATCCCAGAGATAAATCTACACACCCCTATGGACACCTTATCTTTGACAAAGGAGGCAAGAATACACAATGGAGAAAAGACAATCTCTTTAACAAGTGGTGCTGGGAAAAGTGGTCAACCACTTGTAAAATAAGGAAACTAGAACACTTTTTAACACCATACACAAAAATAAACTCAAAATGGATTAAAGATCTCAACGTAAGACCAGAAACTATTAAACTCCTAGAGGAAAACATAGGCAAAACACTCTCCAACAAAAATCACAGCAGGATCCTCTATGACCCACCTCCAAGAATATTGGAAATAAAAGCAAAAATAAACAAATGGGACATAATTAAAATTAAAAGCTTCTGCACAACAAATGAAACTATAAACAAGGTGAAAAAACTGCCTTCAGGATGGGAGAAAATAATAGCAAATGAAGCAACGGACAAAGAATTAATCTCAAAAATATACAAGCAACTCCTGCAGCTCAATTCCAGAAAAATTAAAGACCCAATGAAAAAGTGGGCCAAAGAACTAAACAGTCATGTCTCCAAAGGAGACATACAGATGGCTAACAAACACATGAAAAGATGCTCAACAGCACTCATTATCAGAGAAATGCAAATCAAAACCACAATGAGGTAGGTACCACTTCACACCAGTCAGAATGGCTGCTATCCAAAAGCCTACAAACAATAAATGCTGGAGAGGGTTTGGAGAAAAAGGAACCTTCTTATCCTGTTGGTAGGAATGCAAACTAGTACAGCCACTATGGAGAAAAGTGTGGAGATTACTTAAAAAACTGGAAATAGAATTGACATATGACCCAGAAATCCCACTGCTGGGCATACACACTGAGGAAACCAGAATTGAAAGAGACACTTTTACCCCGGTGTTCATTGTGACACTGCTTATAATAGCCAGGACATGGAAGCAACCTAGATGTCCATCAGCAGATGAATGGATAAGAAAGCTGTGGTACATATACACAATGGAATATTACTCAGCCATTAAAAAGAATGCATTTGAATCACTTCTCATGAGGTGGATGAAACTGGAGCCTATTATACAGAGTGAAGTAAGCCCGAAAGGAAAATACCAATACAGCATACTAACACATATATGTGGAATTTAGAAAGATGGTAATGATAGCCCTGTATGTGAGACAGCAAAAGAGACACAGATTTATTGAACAGTCTTTTGGTCTCTGTGGGAGAGGGCGAGGGCTGGATGATATGGGAGAATGGCATTGAAAAATGTTAATATGTGAAACGACTCACCAGTTTAGGTTCAATGCATGAGACAGGGTGCTCAGGGCTGGTGCACTGGGATGACCCAGAGGGATGGGATGGGGAGGGAGCTGGGAGGGGGGTTCAGGATGGGGAACACATGCACACCCATGGAAGATTCAAGTCAATGTATGGCAAAACCTATACAATACTGTAAAGTAAAATTAATTAATTAATTAATTAAAAAAATAAAATAGTCAAAAAAAACATAAATAGGAGAGATGGGAATGTTCTTCCTTATAGCAGAAAACCAACAAATATTGAAGCAATGATGGAATTAGAAAATCACCACTTGGTAACCATTATGGTAGCAAGTAGTTCATTCAGGAACCAATACATGTGAAAATCAGTGGATGACAGTAAGAAGAGAAAAATAATATTTAAGCAGTCTCAAAGTATCTTCCTATAAATTGCATACTAATGACAAGAAAAAGGTACTTTATGCCAAGAATCCTGCAGACAGCACCTTATTCATGTGATCCAAATTATCATCAATGATGGAATAAATGTACAAATGAGATAAACTTATATTGTGCACTTCAGTATTACTTCTGTGAAGTTCCTGCCAAGCACATGAATCTAATAGTGAGAAAATATCATGCAAATGTCAACTGAGAGACAGTTTGAAAAATAGTTGGCAGATAATCTACAAGTTTTATGGTCTTAAGATCAAGGAAGAACTTGAGAACTGTTCTGGACTGAAAGAGACTGAAGAGATATGACAACTGGGTGCAATGCATGACCTTTGATTGGATTGTTTCACTACAAAGGACATTATTGATAGGGTTGGTGAAACCTGAATAGGGACTCTGGAGTTTTT
This sequence comes from Cervus canadensis, assembly GCF_019320065.1. Lineage (NCBI taxonomy): Eukaryota > Metazoa > Chordata > Mammalia > Artiodactyla > Cervidae > Cervus > Cervus canadensis. The sequence continues at coordinate 108,047,825 of NC_057419.1, forward strand.
ATACTGTTCCATTACCTCTCTGCTTGATATTATCTCAAAATAAAAAGAAAAGATACAATCTGCAATATTTCATAACTTATAAATAAAAATGAAACAATTACTTTACACTAAAATATGTATAAAATATCTAGTATGTGCCAGATACTGAGCAACATAACGAAGACAGAAAACTCATTCGAAGGACAGAGATGGGTTTGAGAAGGAGATGAAGTTTGGCAGATATGAGAGCAACAGTATGGAAGAGTAATAGGAAGCTTGACTCCACCACCCAGAGTCAAAGATTTTAAACTCCACCCCTGCCACCATGATCACTCCCATGTCATCTATGAAAAACTACTTAATCTTACAATCTCTCAGATTGCTTACCATATAATCAAGATCATAATAGTAACTCATCAAGTTGGTTTCAAAAATCAAAGATGATGACTATGTGAAGTGTCAGAGTTCCTAGATCTTAGACGGTATTCAATAAACAAAAGCTACTAGTTGCAGTATAAAAATAATAATAATGCAATAATATTTTCTAGTCAGTGGTTTTAAAAAACATGAAATTTGAGTATAATATCAAACATGCTAAAAGACACATATCAAGACATGTACATTGGATGTTAACTAAATTTATTGTGACAATCATTTCATAATATATACATATATCAAATCAATATGGTATACACCTTATATTTATACAATGTTATATGTCAATTATATCTCAGTAAAACTGTAAGAAAAAGGCACACAACTTTACTTTATCCATACCTTAACCCACATAAAAGCTTAGATGTGCCCATGTTCAAACCTAGTACCATATACTAGATATATGTTGGCAATGTCCAACATGTGTCTGGACACAACCACCTAGACAAGCACAGTAAACATCTCTAACTCATTTATACCACTAACTTTCTAGGTGTCAATGAGGCTGCATTTGTTTCTGGAGCTCCAGGTCCTCCTCAAATCTCATGTGGTTGTGGCAGAATTCATTTTTTTTGAGCTTTAGAAATGAGGACCCACTTTCCTACTGGCTATTGGTTGGGGGTCACTGTCAACTCATAGAAACTGCATTCAGGTCCTAGTCATGTGAACTTCATATAACACTCAGCTTACTTCTTCAAAGCCAGCAGGAAAATCTCTTATTCAGTCTGCTAAAACAGATTCTTATATACCATAATGCAATAACAGGAAGCTATGCCATCTCCTTGACATATCCTATTGATTAGAAGCAAGTCACAAATTGTAACTACATTCAACGTGAAGAAATTACACAAGGACCTCTAACTCAAACAGTCACTCTCTGCAAGCTTCACTTACCACAGTATGTGCTAACATTATATCACAAAAGGGAATACATTTCTGTGTGGTCCTATTATATTTTGACCATAAATTAGACTATAGGATATAGGGATATGAATAAGTGAGTCTAGGGGGATATATATGGATTTTGGAATTGGATATGGCCATGGCTATTTGTTGCACACAACTCTCAGTATGCTTTAAGGCATGATAATCAATAAAGAGACAGAACTCTTATTCCTTGTATGAAGTTGCATATGCATGTCTGAATAAATAGAGACATGTATGAGTTCAATCATACACTAATAAGCATGACTATGTCTAAAGGTAGGATCATTCTTGGTGAGCATAGAATAAAAATGGGTACTTGAGACTGAGCCTGAATATATGGGGATTATTTCAAGTTTACCTTTGGAAAAAAAAAGAAAAACTATGTATTGGCTTTTTAAATCATTTACCACATTGGGATATAGAGGCATAGTCCCAAACTAAGCAGGAATAAAAATAATAATCTGAAAAAGAATAACACGTAGAGAAAGAATTTAAAGTGATGAATTTATACACTGTTTGTTCCATAGAGTACATGGTTCTGAAAAATATAAAGACTTACTCTGCAGAGGTGATTATAAAAAAAGCTGCCCACCCTTTTATTTCTATGATTGGTCTCTATTACTGACCCTAACCTTAACTACAAACCAGTATATATATTTTACAAAACCAGGATGCTATGGCAAAGTAATATGCTACCATGATGTGACTTTACAAAGTGGCATCTGCTGCAAAATGTGATCTCTCAAAAAATAAAGGTGAGAGGGTGATCACGCCATCTGTGTCACTTCGAGGGGACTGACAATTGATTTTAAATTACTTTCTGTCAGACCTTCAAGTATTACAAGGTATTTTTTACTTATACACACAAATTTGCAACGCATTAATATTTTAATATAGTGTATTTTTAGGTCCAATGCAAGAAATGACCATTTGCAACAATTCTACTGACTTTCACTGCCTAGTTAGACATGGTGAACCAACGAAAAAAAAGATTTCCTTCACAACTCAATAGGTCTGGAATATGGACTTTACCTAAATTTGAAAACCACATTACTATAATATAAATATATTATTTATTTGCATATTTATTGAATTATTCATCAAAAGACCCCATTGAAAATGTGGATGCCTTGATGGTAAATTTTTAGCACCATGGAAAATGTATTCATATAGAAAGAGTGTCAAGAGAAATTTATTAAAATGAAAATGACATTGAATACAATGCTGAAATAAAAGGATGAATTTATACAGGATCACATGTCCCACAAATAGCTTTACATAAGTTTTCTCAAAATCTGGGATGTGGGATCAAGAAGGAGTAGTAGGAAGATCCTGAGCTCTCCCCCACACTGGCACACCAAAATTACAGCTATGCTCTCTGAGTCTCTGAAGACTAGCAGAAAAGCTCTTTGACAATTATGAAAAGAAAGTAAATAAAACAACATCAAGGCAGGTAGGAGGGACAGCAGGTACACCCTAGTGTGGTGACCCACAAGTGGGAGGGATATCACAAACTTTGAGGTTCTCCCCTAAGGAGTGAGGGGTTCAAGCCCCACCTTGGGCATTCCAGCCCTGGGCATGAGTGAAATAGGTGAAGATAACTAAGCAGTACAAACTTTCAGTTACAAAATATCTAAGTCACAGGGATATAATGTACAGTATATGGAATATGGTCAATATTATACAAACCTTATATGATGGCAGATGGTAACTCTGCACATTCTGGTGATCAATTTGTAATGTATAAAAATATTGAATCACTATGTTGTGCACCTGAAACTTATGCAATATTGTAAGTCAACTCTACTTCAATAAAAGTGAAAGATAAAACAAAAATTGTTTTTGAAAGATTTCCCAAAATCTAAAGATACAGATTTAGAAAATGCCAAGAAGTCTTTTATCAGTCCAGTTCAGTTCAGTTGCTCAGTCGTGTCCGACTCTTTGCAACCCCATGAATCACAGCATGCCAGGCCTCCTTGTCCATCACCAACTCCTGGAGTTTACTCAAACTCATGCCCATCGAGTCGGTGATGCCATCCAGCCATCTCATCCTCTGTCATCCCCTTCTCCTCCTGCCCCCAATCCCTCCCAACATCAGGGTCTTTTCCAATGAGTCAACTCTTCGCATGAGGTGGCCAAAGTATTGGAGTTTCAGCTTCAGCATCAGTCCTTCCAATGAACACCCAGGATGGACTGGTTGGATCTCCTTGCAGTCCAAGGGACTCTCAAAAGTCTTCTCTAACACCACAGTTTTTAAAAGCATCAATTTTTCAGAGCTCAGCTTTCTTCACAGTCCAACTCTCATATCCATACATGACCACTGGAAAAACCATAGCCTTGACCAGACGGACCTTTGTTGGCAAAGTAATGTCTCTGCTTTTGAGTCGCATAGTTCAGGCCACTGGTTTCTCTTTTTCTATTAGGTACTAAATTATTTGGAAGTAGTATATCATTATGTGTATTAAGAATGTTGTTCTTCAGTCACGTCAGTCTCTTTGTGACTCCATGGAATGCAGTGCACCAGGCTTCCTTGTCCATCACCAACTCCCGGAGCTTGTTCAAACTCATTTCCATCTAACTGGTGATGCCCTCCAACCATCTTGTCCTCTATTGTCCCCTTCTCCTCCTGCCTTCAATCTTCCCCAGCATCAGGGTCTTTTTCAATGAGTCAGTTCTTCACATCAGGTGGCCAAAATATTGGAGCTTCAGCCTCAGCATCTGTCCTTCCGATGAATATTCAGGGTTGATTTCCCTTAGGATTGACTGGTTTGATCTCCTTGCAATCCAAGGGACTCTCAAGAGTCTTCTCTAGCCCCACAATTCAACAGCATCAATTCTTCGGTGCTCAGCCTTCTTTATGGTCCAACTCTCACATCCATACATGATTACTGGAAAAACAATAGCTTTGACTATATGGACACTTGTCGGCAAAGTGCTAAGTCATGTCCAGCTCTTTGAGACCCCATGCACTGTAGCCTGCCAGACTCCTCTGTCCATGGGATTTCCCAGTCAAGAACACTGGAGTGGGTGGCCATTACCTTCTCCAGGGTATCTTCCCAACCCAGGGATCTAGCCAGCATCTCTTGCATCTCCTGCATTGGCAGGCAGATTCTTTAATACTGTGCCACCTGGGAAGACCCCCCAAAATATGGGACACTTCACAAATTTCCATGTCATATTTGTGCAGGGGCCAGGCTAATCTTCTCTGTATCATTCCGATTTTAGCATATGTGCTGCCAAAGTGAGCACATTTTATATGATACTCAGTATAAAAAAAGTAATATTTATACATTTTGGATATTAGGCACACTAGTGTATACAGAAATCAAAATACAATCTTGTGTGCCTGAAACATATAATGTTGTAAACCAAGGTTACCTCCCCCAAAGTCATGTTTTCTTAGGATTATTATATAATTTTTAAGACTTTTAAACATTTTTCATGTGCTCTAAGATTACATTTGTGTGTTTTACGAAATATAAACTATATAAATATTCAAGTAAAATCAAAGGCTAGATATAGAATATCTTTTTATCTAGAAAAGTGGACTTACATGACTTTCAGAGTTACTTTATTCTCTGTAATCATTGTCTCCAAGAGAAAGGGAAACAAAGTGATGAAAGCTGGATCATATGCAAGGATGCACCCACACTTGTTGGCTACAAAATGCATTTCATATTTGCAAAAGCAAAGTCTGAATTGTATCATTCTAATAGTTTGAATGGGTATTTGGAGAATGTGGTGTATCCATGTGGCATTTCTGAATAATAAAGAATCACATCTCAGTTGGAATCACAGATTATTTTATAAAAATTAAATGAATATTTTCTACTGGTGCTTTGGGGAATATTAAGAATGAGTATTAGAAAAGCTAATTATGTATGCATGTTCACTGCTCCCCTTTGTACACTCTGTCTCCACAAGGATCAGTGAATCATTAACACATAATGCAGCTTGCCAAATGCTTGGCATTAAGGATGACACTTTTAAGATTATTGGAAGCACTACGATTGAACAGAGAGTATTGGTTCCAGCTTCCAAAATTTCTCTCTTCAATGAGACACAGTCGTATCCATGTAAAACATGGATGAAGTGTACGAAATACAACTGGTCCACCAATGTTACCAACCAGGTTCTCAGGTAAAGCAAACCTGAAAAGTTTTGCTGGGCCTTCTCTTACACTTATCCATTGACTGACAGGCTCTTCTTCACCTGGTTCAGAAATTTGGTTCAGAAATTCCCTACAGTATTATTCTAAGAGCTGACCCACTTCTAAATCTATTTTTCCTTCTCAAGCTATTTTGTTATCCTACCTATATTCTCTTAACATCCACTCTTTCTCTGCTCTTGCATTTTTATATTTTTATTTATGTCTTAGGCTTCACAAATTAAAACAATCTCATACTTTCAAACAGACTGAGAAAGGATAAATCCTCACTAAACTCATCTATAATTTCCTTGTTACACAAACATGCTTTACTTTTCTAGAGAAAGTAATTGATTACAAGAGTAAGCAATTGTCATGTGAAATAAGAAGTCATCACCATATTTTCAAAAGTTTTAATTTTTTGAGAATCTTAATATTCTGAGACCACTTTTAAAAATGTATACTTTTTCAAAAGAAATGTTTTTAAGTTTCTAAGTCATCTGAAGATGCCTACAAGATATTTTTTCAGGATTATATAGTCAGATATTTTAATGCTGTGTGTGTATGTGTTTTCTGTTTAATTATTAGTAATATGACCTTAATGGAGACCTAGCATACAGTATTATGGTATAATTTGCAAGGAGATTCCTTGTACCATGTAGGTGATTATCCTAACATATGCAACACTGAAGTACAAGAACAAAAATTGCTAACACTTACCGGGAGCTTATTCAACCCCAAAAAACTTCTATGCTCTCTATATGTATTAACTCAATCTTCACAACCTTATAAGATGTTATCATCATTATTTGACCCATGAGGAAACCAAGGCACTCTGCGGTTAAGCAGCTTGCTCAAAGTCACAAGGCTAATAAGGGATGGAACTAGGATTCAAATCCAGAACCTATACTATTAACAATGACTATGCTATTCTCATTAATGTTTATAAAGACTAATTTTGGAAGTTCTTATGGAAATGTGCCAGGTTAAGAGTTATATAGGAGAAGTATTATTCTTTAGTTGACTCCAGTGCAAGTCCATGTCATTGTGGCATTTAATTTCTCCCTATGTTTACAACTTTCTAAGCACTTCAATTGTTAAGAATGGTTAAAAATCAGAAAGAAGGAGCCCTCTGGGCTTTGTAACTGCCTTAAGCTCCTAAAAACTCCTCTGCTTCAAGGTGGTGGTAGTTTTGTGCCCTTTCAACATCATGAAAATTGTCAGATGCTGTTGGTAACTAACCTGCTGTCCTGACTTAGTTCATAGGTGGAGCAATATCATTTATTTCTTTGTCAGATGCAAAGCAAAGACTCATATAAAAAAAAACTTGGTTTCTTTTTTATAAATCCATTTATTTCTGCATTTCCAATTTTGCTTTGGGGATTTTCAGATAGATTGATTAAGTAGCTATTGATAGATAATGACATTGCTTTTGGAATGTATCAGCAGAATGCTTCAGTCCTGGCCTTCTTCAGGTTTGAACACACTTATTGAAATTAAAGCTATTCATCACATTAATGCTCTACTGTCATTTGTAGTTAAGACATAAAACTTTTTCCATCCTCTTGGAAAAGGCAACAAGATAAAATTGACATTGGTAGAGAGATAAGGCATCAGCCAGTGTCGCTAGATAAAGATAATTCCTTCAACAGTGAGAAAGAGAAAGCTTTCTTATTAAAATTTTGCACTAAAATACGTAGCATTTCAAAATAAACATTGCTATTACCACTCCAAGTGGACAGTCCAATATAAATAATATTATCATCTTATCATCATTGTGAGATATAAAAGTAAAGTAGAATGTTACTATAGATGAAATGTTTATGTTGAAATTTAGCCCCATACATAATAGTATTCAGATATGAGGCCTTTGGGAGGTGACTAGGTCCTGAGGGTGGAGCCTTCTTGAAAGAGATTAGTGCCTTTACAAAAGAGACCCAGAGAGCTCATTCCCACTTTATGCCATGTGAAGACAACAGAGAGGAAACAACTGTGTATGAACCAGGAAGCAGGACCTCACCAGACAGAATCTGCCACCACCTTGATCTTGGACTTATTAGCCTCCAGAACTGTGGGAAGTAAATGTCTGTTGTTTACAAGCCACTCAGTATTTTTATATAGCAGCCCAAAGAGAATAACACAAATGTTAAACTAGGAATTTTATCTATTTTAAATACTTTGTCTCATCTCTTGCCACCTTACCACTTTTCCAGTCACAGTGGTCCTCTGACAATTTCTCGAACACACAAGTCTCTTTCTTGCCTCAATATATTTTGCTACACCTGGAATTCTCTTACTCCCTTTTAACCAAGGTTGGTCTTCTCTTTTTAAGATCTCACTTTCAACATCACCCCTCAGATAGACCTTCTCTAACCATCTTATTGAAAGTCCCCCCAGTTGTATTTTGTTATCTGTCATATAATTTTCCCCCTTCTAAGTACTTATCACAAGCTTTATTGTGTCCGTACCACATTTTTTGGCTCTCCTACTAGAGGGTGAGTTCCACAAGTAAAGAGTCCTTGAGAATCTGGTTCATGGCTATATTCCTTGTGCTTGCCATTTAGAAGACACTCAGTATATAATTGCATAATAAATAAGCTCATTTCCAACACTACCCATTGTCCAAATGACTGAAAATTTTTACTTAATATCTAGGTATTGGAAGTGTCTGAAAATTCGGGTTGGATGTCTGAAACAGTCATCACTTCATCATATTCTACAGAAAGAATGAATTTATTATAAAAGTATTGAGGAAAGATGTAGATTTTACTGAAGAACTCATAGGAGAGAAGAAGAGTGTGTTGCTATTTGACTGCCTTTCTCTACAGTCTCTACACTCATCCTGCCTAACTGGGAGCACTGCTTCTACTTTTTCGTTATGTAGCACTCACTCAGTCTCTGCACCCCTTCACTATATTCCTCTCCACTATCTTCCTCTTCACTATCTTTTTGAGGAATTCAGCTGTGGGCTCAAATCTGTATACTGACAGACAAGAATCTTAAATATAATAATGCCCAACCTTTGAAGGAAATTTGATGACTAACATTTCTTTAATCAAGCATACTCCCAGGGAGTCTAAAAACGAGTATTACTGCTGAGAGGTACTCTGAAAAGTGAAATTTTATCCATTTTGTTACATCTCTAACTGTCGAGGGTTTTTTGTTTGTCGTTTTTGTTTGTTTTCTTGCATTGGATCTGGAAAATATCAATCCTGACAACCAGAGTTGTGCTTAGAATCAAACAACTTTATATATATATAACATTACCTAACACATCTAAAGATTGACCAGACTAATCGTGTATGTCACACTCTGTACTAGTTATCATGCATGAAATAGTGGTTCTTACCCAAGGGCCGCCTACAGTGCCCATTAAAAACTACAGAGCATGATGCCATCTTAACAAATTGTATCAAATAATTGCATGCCTGTACTGTCTCAATGGTCATGATTGTTTATGAGTAATTCTGAACAAAAGCACTGAAATATTAAATTCTTTATATAATTGATGTAGTATTTCAGAAAGGTTATGGTTAGGGGACAGGATGACATTTTTGTTAAATAAAGCCAGCCTTCTTTTTCCATTAGTTAATTTTATTCCAATTTAGGGTAAACATTTTAAAAAAGGAGTTCTTGTCTAGTTGTTACTCATCCACTGTTATTCAGGAGTCAAAGTTTCAAATACTACAGATGTAAATCAAGTATGTCTTGGCTTAGACTAGTGGTCAAGTCCATAACATTGCTTATCCTTCAACAGCCCAGATGCTAATGTCTTTCCAAAAACTCTCATAGCTGTGCTTTAGCCATACACCTTCCAATTTCCCAAGGAGCCTAAAAGAACCATGCCATCTTGTCCTGCTGACCTGAAACAGTTACAACCTAATAGGAAATACAATATGATACTCACACTGCTGTGTGATAAATGCTAGAAGAATGAGCATAAAAGGCTATTGCACCATAGATAAAGAACACTTATGCTGAGTGTGGAGCATCAGGGAAGTCTTCTAGGAAGAGACAGTATGTGCTTAGAGACCTAAAGAACAAATAGATGCAAACCAGATGGAAATTAGCCTGTAGAAGGAAAAAAAAATAAGATTTCTATAAAGCCAGGTAGACATCATACAAAATGGTCTAGAAATAAGAGAGGTACTGCATTTAGTTTCATCTTGTGGATGCATTGGTAGCAAATTACAAGAGAGGGGTAGAATGGAAAAAAAAGTGATGTTACCAGGGGCCTCAGGTACCAAGACAAGAAGTTAAGAGCCATTTAAGGGTTTCAAACAAATGAGTGATAAGTCTGATTTAAGTGTTTACAAAGAATAGATTAGAGAGGAAGACTGGAAGCAGAGAGACCAATAGTTGGAAGCTGCTCTATGAATTTAGGATCATTTGGACCAGGCTGGCAGTGGATTAACCAAGGAAACAGCTGGCAGAGGTATTTAGAAAGAATAGGAGGGATAGATGGAGATGAGAATGACTTCTATTGTTCTAGGTTGGATCACTAGGTAAAGGGACCCTCCCCCACCAAAGGCAATGTAGATCAAGACCCAGATATCAGTTCCCACTCTGCTAATACTAGCTATGTAACCTTCCCCAAGTTCCTCAACCTCTGCAAGCTTCAATTTCTGCATCTGTCCAATGGGAATACACTGTCTTATATAACTCACAGGGCAGTGCCAGGGCAAGATATTTATAAAACCTTTCCAAAAGCCAGTGTAAGGGATTATTAATGTACTCTGAACCACGGACTTTGTTGACTAGCCATATAATGTCTGATCATCTTTTACTGTCACATCTATGTCACTTGTTTTCCTTCATTCTGATGGGAGCACTCAAACTTAAAAACTTTATTTAAAAAATTAAAGATAATATGGCAAATTGGGGTGGAATAAACTTTTGGAAGGCAGAAACTGCAGTGGTATTGGTCTTCTAATGCAGATACCTCTCTCTCCTGTTAAGAAGGGAGATGCTGTGTTGTGCTGAGTCTCTCAGTCATGTCCAACTCTTTGCGACCCCATGGACTATAGCCCACCAGTCTGCTCTGTCCATGGGGATTCTCCAGGAAAGAATACTGGAGTGAATTGTCATGCCCTCTTCCAGGGAATCTTCCCAACCCAGGGATCAAACCCAGGTCTCCCGCATTGTGGAAAAGATTATTTACCAGCTGAGCTACCAGGGAAGCCCTGAGAAGGGATAGGGAAGAGTTATAAACTCCTGCCATTAAAGAAAGGCTTCTAAGCTGAGTGAGAAATGACTGCAAGTGTCTTCTACATTCACCTCCAAATTAGAAGCTTTCTCCATTACAAAACTTTGCCCTTAGTCTGCATGCAGTCTAACTAGCTGAGCTGAGAGTGTCTCTGACATGGTTTAATACATACGATATCAGAACAATATAACACAGTACTGGGTACTCAGTGGATCCTCAATAAATGGTTTTCAAAGTAACCTAGGATCATAAAAGCCTCACTTGGGTAAAGAACCCTCAAGGGATAGTTTTGGCCAGCAGTGCTTCAAGAGTCGGAGCAGGAGACTGACAGGCAGTGAGTCAGAAGGAAAAAAGAAAATCTCGGAAAACTAGTAGAACACTTCTTTTCCATAGCACAATATCTGCTCTATTAAAATAAAAATTATTTTCCAACTAGCAACAAAAGACATCATCTCCCCTCCCCCTTTCCAGTAATATATTAGTTATGAAAAAGTGTGATCAGGCTTTAGTAACTGCTGCTAGAAAGTAATAGAAAGCTAAATATTCCTGCAACTTTTCATTTCTGTCAGCGACTGCAAGTGTAATCTATTTTTTTTTTTATTTTCAAAACAGGCAAACTGGCAGGTTATTTAGAAAGTTAGTTTTTAAGGTGACATCCATGATTGTACAAATCCAGGAAGCTAAGTTTTAGTAATAGCACTAATCAAAGCTGCAAAACGGTAAGCATCATTTCTATCTCCTGAGGAGAGAGAAAAGAACAAAGTATGGCATTTTTTTAAAAGGTGCATGTCAGTTGTGGCAATGTCAGAGAATGGTTAAACTTACAGACTCTGGCGCCACATAGTTTGGGGCTGTGTTCTGACTTTAGATTTATGACTTCAGGCAAATGAATCTGTTCAAATTCTTTCCTTCAAAATGTGAATACTAAACGGGTCATTTTATGTAAAGTGGCTATTGTAATGCCTGAAGATATGTATCAATGCAAGTTAGTTTAAAGGTATAGTATTACTATTGGCATTCACATTATTATCAGTACCACTTATTGTGACCTAATTATTGCCCTGGGAATTGAACAGCAGTTATCTTATTAAATGTACCTATCTATCCTTTGAGTTGGGCATTCTTATCCCAGGGGAGAAAGAAGCAAAGTTTGTCAGTGGTTGATGTGTTAGAAAAACTGACTTGGTTCCCAGATGAAGTCCCACTTCTGAGGCCTGACAGATAATTCAGGGTTTTTCCCTGATGGAAGGAAGCAAAGGACACGAGGAACTGTAGTAAGTGTGTTCATTGTGCTGCTTTCTGAACTGTGTTCATTTTGTCATGTAGAATAAATATGCATAAAGTAATCATCCATCCCTTGGGTTTTCTACTGTTAGCTCTTTCCTTCCTTCACATCTGCCCCCAAGTGGCTGCCGTCAAGGTCCCACAGGGGCCAATTATATCTGGCTCTGAGTGACAGAAGCTCCACCTACCTGAGGCTGGCTCCGGGCATGAAGCGCACCTGCACGTTCACAGCCCAGTAAGCACTCCCAGGACTGGGGTTCCCGGGGGGTCCTGAGCTCAGTAGCAATATGGGCTGTCAAAGGATGAAGTCAGAAGCAGATAGCCAGGAAACATGTAACCAGTCTGCAATTTCCTCCTCTCCTAGAGTCATGTCAACCTTCACACTACTGCCAGAGTTACCATTTTCAAACCCTGATCTGGTGATCTGAGTTCCTGCTTATGAATATTGTGTGGCTTCCATTTCTTTGCAGGGTAAAGTAAAACTTCATGAGGTTGTATCTTCCCATCTGCATTTCCCATGATGTTCTTTATCCACCACATAGTATACCCTCTAGCCCCAGCAAATTACACATAGTCCTCATGCCATGATTTCAGATTTCTGTGCACTGTACATGCTATGCTCGATGCATGAAGTGTGGCTGATCATTTTCTCTACTTTCTTTTAGGTAAGTTCAGCAATCATCTCCCCTGAAAAGTTCTCCCCAACCTGTCTCTTGTTCATCCCTTGTGCACAACAGGATGGCACTTAGTATTTAATTTTTAAATGATTGTACTCTACGTGTCTTTTTTTTTTCCATTACACTATAAGATTCTTTTTATTTAAAGTATACTTTTTGTACTTTGCTCTGATTTTAAAAGTAACACAGGCAAACTGGCATGTTATTTAGAAATTCTTTTTTAAGGTGACATCCATGATTGAAAAATATGTAAAAGAACATAGCATTAAATATTTACCAGAAGCACTACTCCTCAGAGATAGCCAGGGTTAATGTTTGAATGTGTTTATCTTCACACATGCACAGACATGCACAGTGAATTAAAAAGGCAAAGAACCTGGAGTAAAGAGAATGAGTGAACTTCCAGATATTTAAGTTGGATTTAGAAAAGGCAGAGGAACCAGACATACAATTGTCAATCATCCGTTGGATGATTGAGAGAACAAGAGAGTTCCAGAAAAACATCTGCTTCTGCTTTAGTGACTATGCCAAAGCCTTTGACAGTGTGGATCACAATGAACTGTGGAAAATTCTGAAAGCGATGGAAATACCAGACCACCTTATCTGCCTCCTGTGAAATCTATATGCAGGTCAAGAAGCATCAGTTAGAACTGGACATGGAACAACAAACCAGTTCCAAGTCAGTAAAGGAGTACATCAAGGCTGTATATTGTCACCCTGCTTATTTAAATTATATGCAGAGTACATCATGGAAACGTTGTGCTGGATGAAGCACAAGCTAGAATCAATATTGCTGGTTCAAATGTCGATAACCTCAGATACACAGATGACACCACCCTCATGGCATAAAGTGAAGAACTAAAGAGCCTCTTGATGAAACTGAAAGAGGAGAGAGAAAAAGTTGGCTTAAAACTCAACATTCAGAAAACTAAGATCATGGCATCCGGTCCCATCACTTCATGGGAAATAGATGGGGAGACAGTGGAAACAGTGTCAGACTTTATTTTGGGGGGTTCCAAAATCACTGAAGGTGGTGACTGCAGTCATGAAATTAAAAGATGCTTGCTCCTTGGAAGAAAAGTTATGACCAACCTAGATAGCATATTAAAAAACAGAGACATTACTTTGCCTACAGAGGTCCATCTAGTCAAAGCTATGGTTTTTGCAGTAGTCATGTATGGATGTGAGAGTTGGACTATAAAGAAAGCTGAGCACTGAAGAATTGATGTTTTTGAACAGTGGTGTCAGAGAAGACTCTTGAGAGTCTGTTGGACTGCAAAGAGATCAAACCAGTCCATCTTAAAAGAAAAAGTCCTGAATATTCATTGGAAGGACTGGTGCTGAAGCTGAAACTCCAATATTTTGGCCACCTGATGAGAAGAATGGACTCATTGGAAAAGACCCTGATGCTGAGAAATATTGAAGGTGGGAGGAGAAGGGGACGACAGAGGATGAAACAGTTGGATGGTATGGCCGACTTGATGGACATGAGTTTGCGCAAGATCTGGGAGTTGGCGCAGGACAGGGAAGCCTGGTGTGCTGCAGTTCATGGTGTGGCAATGGACACGAATGAGTTGAACATGAATGAGAGACTGAACTGAACTGAACTGGATATTGATCATTTTTCTCTCATCCCTTAAAAATGCCATTAGCATTGTCCTTCAAAAAAAAAACAAAAACCCTCCCATTAGACTACAAAAGTTAAAGAGAAATAAGCATATGACCTTTGAAGCTTTAATACCTAGCAAATTAATTGCACAATAAAGCATTAAATTGTAAATAGGCAGGTTAATCCATATATTATGCAGACATGTTCATAAATCATGTTTCATTGTTTTGTTAAATAGTAATCATATTTAAATTTAAAACACTATTTCATTGATCCTAGAATTTGATCCTCAAGATAATATTGTGATGTCTGCTTAGAAAATGTCAGGAATCCTTTTTCACAAATGCAGAAACTGAGGTGGAGAAGTTGGGTAAAAAGCTAAAATTTCTAGGCATGTAATGTATGTGTGTTAGTCACTCAGTCATGCCCGACTCTTTGTGACCCCATGGACTGCAGCCCACCAGGCTCCTCTGTCCATGAGATTTTCCAGGCTAGGATACTGGAGTGGGTGGACATTTCCTTCTTCAAGGGATCTTCCCAACCCAGGGATCAAACCCGGGTTTCCTGCACTGCAGGCAGATTCTTTACCGACTGAGCTACAATGGAAGCCCCCAATAGGGAAAAGCAAATCTAACTTCATAGCAGCTCTCTTTCTTTTCCTGTGCTGAGTCATGGTTGTTCTGCACCTTTTGTAAAAGAATATTGCCTATGGCCTGAAATATACAAGATAGCATATTCTCAGAGCTCTGATCTTTAAAAGTCTATTCATATAAAGATAAGAAGTTGCAGAAGAGAGAGTAACATTTGTCTTTTTGGAGGTTTACAAGAAGATCATGACTTGACCTATGTGGACAGGTACAAGAACAAAGGAGTCTAACATCAAGAAGTCTGCAACAACTAACCACACCCCTCCCTCACCTTGTCTTTAAAGGTGCTTTGCTGAAACCTTTCAAGGAGTTTGGGATTTTAGGGCACAAGCCACCTGTCTCTTTGCACAGCCCTGCAATAAACTTCTCTGTTCTAAACTCCAATGTTTCAGTTTGCTTGGCCTCACTGTGTGTTGGGCACACAAATTTGCATCTGATAATAGGCATAAAACTCAATGATACAACTCAATCCTCTGCTTTCTTATTTCTAAGGCAGTTCTTTATTTATTATATTATTTAGCCATAATTCAAAGTGAGAACACTTAAACAAGGTGGAAGACTTAGAGCAAATCTCTGACTTTTGTATGTGTTTAGCACAAGTAACTGCATTTGATTTTTGGAGGGGTTGCAGGTCTGGAGTTTGATTCAAATTTTTAACCTTATGTTGCTTTCCTCTAAAGTATCAGATTTTAGGATGATTTTGACACATACGAAAAATATCAAGTCTATTAATATATTCAACAAAGAGCAGAAAAGCATGCTGGAGCTAGAAAGACTTATAATAAAATGTATTAAAAATCTGGAAAATAGTAGCTCCCATCAAAGAGTAAAGAAGTGGGATTCTTAAGCAAAAAAGATAATAGAAGGGAAGATTTTATAATGGTCTTTCAATATATTCTGAATTATTATCAAGAAAAAATAATCTTTTTTTCCCCTATTACATCAAAGATAAAATGAGAAGAGCTAAGAGAGACTTAAAAGAATGATGAACTTTCTGAATGGAACAGACTCATCATGAGCAATTCCTTCACTATTTTTAACAATTAACTGACAATTATTTAAAATTTTTCTACCTATCTTCTAGGGAATTCCATTATGAAATTCCTCAAGGTAATAAATCTGATTAAATCCAGTCATGCATAGCCAGAATCCAAGAAAAATTACCAACTGGGAATATGAGCATAATAGAAATAATCAAGTTGCTCTGTGATGGAATTACTCTAAACTGAGCCAATTCCACATGGTTGACTTGATTAATTCCTGATAAGTTGATCATCAAGGAATCAGTCAAACTGGCAGACAAAATTCAGAATAAAAGGGTAACATAAAGAAATCAATCATATTCCGGTCATTGTAGTCAAGCCAGAGGACTTGGATATTCTGGCAGTAAGTTATAACGAGTATCTAAATAAATATAGAATTAGTGTTGCAGAGAAGCATGTAGACTTTTAAACATTTAATTTTTAAAATTTTCAAACACATGAAAATATAATAAGATTTATACAATGAGTATTCATATCCCCATCACTTAAATTCCATGATTGTTGTCAGTTTGCTGTACATTATATGTGTATATTACATGTATACACATGCACTATATATTTTAATGATGCATCAAAATGAATTGCAGATTTATTTTTGATACTTAAGCTCTACTTATTTCAGCACACAAATTCTAAATGAAATATATACTCTTACATCACAAAATATGACAATTTCAAAAAAATTAATGCTACTTCCTTAATATCATTTAATGCCTATTCTATATTCTGATCTATTAATATTTTCTCCAAATATCTTATCATTTCCTTTTAACTTTTGAAATACCTTTAGACAGAAAATAGTTGTACAGAGAGTTCCCATATACCCTTCACCCAGTTTCTACTAATGTTTACACATTGTACATTTATAGAAGCCAGAAAATTGACATTGGGCCAGATTAGAATGCAACCAACAACAAAGAAACTTAATCATCTCAACAACACTGTAACATAGGCATTGTCATCATTTCACAGATGAAAGAATTAAAAACAAAAAAAAAGGAAGCTTACATTTCTATCCTCAGGTTAAAAATTTGAATGGCAACCCCTATAAGATGGTTAGTCTCTAAAGTTCATGTACTTTTCACCACATGATGTTGCTATATGTATAATGGGGTCAAATAGTTGAAAGAGAAAAAATGATAAACTGTTTACCACTTAAAGCTCATAAATTAGAACTAGAACTTCCAGATGCTTTCAAATATCACTGATAAAATTCATTAAGACTTAAACATTTAAAGAGCTTATATTATGAAACCTACATTTTGTAAAAATTAGTAATATACAGCCTATTCCTTCTTTCTTTTTCATTCAATCAAAATTCCTTTGGCTTGTAAAGTTATATAAGTGGTGGTAATTAACTCTGAAATACTTTCATTTTTGTAAAATTATATATTTTTTTAAGATCAGGCACAGTGATCATAACAACTAAAGCTTTGGAAGTGAGGAAACTGGGACCCAGAAGAATTACATAATTGTATAAAGGTCGCATAGTAAGCAACTAGTAAATATAGGACTACAACACATATTTTTCTGATTCCAGTAAAATCTGTTAACTGTATCAAGGTACTTGGTAAATAGAAAACAACCAATGAATGCTTTTTAATGAATTAAACCTCATGTGTTTGAAGGTAAAGAATATGTTGTAATTAACCCTTGGTACTCATAAGAGATACATATTTTTGGTGGGGTTTTTTTTGTTTGTTTGTTTGTTTTAAATTTTAACGGGAGGCTAACTACTTTACAATATTGTAGTGGTTTTTGCCATACATTGACATGAATTAGCCATAGGTGTACATGTGTTCCCCATCCTGAACCCCCCTCCCACCTCCCTCCCCATCCTATCCCTCAGGGTCATCCCAGTGCACCAGCCCTGAGTACCCTGTCTCATTCATTGAACCTGGGCTGGCGATCTGTTTCACATATGATAATATACATGTTTCAGTGCTGTTCTCTCAAATCATCCCACCCTGGCCTTCTCCCACAGAGTCCAATGGTTTGTTCTTTACATCTGTGTCTGTTTTGCTGTCTCGCATATAGGGTCATCGTTACCATCTTTCTAAATTCCATACATATGCGTTGATATACTCTATTGGTGTTTTCCTTTCTGACTTCCTTCAGTCTGTATAATAGGCTCCAGATTCATCCACCTCATGAGAACTGATTCAAATGCATTCTTTTTAATATCTAAGTAATATTCCATTGTGTATATGACCCAGAGTTTTCTTATCCATTCGTCTGCCAATGGACGTCTAGGTTGCTTCCATGTCCTGGCTATTGTAAAGAGTGCTTCAATGAATATTGGGATACATGTGTCTTTTTCAATTCTGGTTTCCTTGCTGTGTATGCCCAGCAGTGGGATTGCTGGGTCATATGGCAGTTCTATTTCCAGTTGTTGGTTTTTTTTTTTCTATTTCCAGTTTTTTAAGGAATCTCCACACTGTTCTCCATAGTGGGTGTACAAATTTGCATTCCCACCAACAGTGTAAGAAGGTTCCCTTTTCTTCACACCCTCTCCAGCATTTATTTTTTGTAGACCTTGTGATAGCAGCCATTCTGACCTGCATGAGATGGTACCTCATTACGGTTTAGATTTACATTTCTTTGATAATGACTAATGTTGAGCATCTTTTCATGTGCTTGTTAGACATATATATGTATTCTTTGGAGAAATGTCTGTTTAATTATTTGGCCCATTTTGTGATTGTGTCATTTATTTTTCTGGAAATGAGCTGCAGGAGCTGCTTGTATATTTTTGAGATTAATTCTTTGTCAGTTGCTTCATTTGTTGTTATTTTCTCCCATTTTGAAGGCTGTCTTTTCACTTTGTTCATAGTTTCCTTCATTGTGCAAAAGCTTTTAAGATTAATTAGATGTCATTTGTTTATTTTTGCTTTTACTTACATTACTCTAGGAGGTGGTTCATAGAGGATCCTGCTGTGATTTATGTTAGAGAGTGTGTTGCCTATGTTTTCCTCTAGGAGTTTTATACTTTCTGGCCTTAAATTTATATCTTTAATCCATTTTGAGTTTATTTTTGTGTATGGTGTTAGAAAGTGTTCTAGTTTCATTCTTTTACAAGTGGTTGACCACTTTTCCCAGTACCACTTGTTAAAGAGATTGTCTTTTCTCCATTGTATATCCCTACCTATTTGTCAAAGATAAGATGTCCTTAGGGGTGCATGGATTTATCTCTGGGCTTCATATTTTGTTCCATTGATCTATATTTCTGACTTTGTGGCAGTACCATACTGTCTTGATGACTGTAGCTTTGTAGTATAGCCTGAAGTCAGACAGGTTGATTCCTCCAGTTCCATTTTTCTTTGTCAGGATTGCTTTGACTATTCGAGGTTTTTTTTTGTATTTCCGTACAAATTGTGACATTATTTGTTCTAGTTCTCTTAAAAATACCATTGGTAGCTTGATAGGGATTGCATTGAATCTGTAGATTGCTTTGGGTAATATACTCATTTTCACCATATTGATTCTTCCTATCCATGAACACAGTATATTTCTCCATCTATCTGTGTCATCTTTGATTTCTTTCATCAGTGTTTTATAGTTTTCTATATATAGGTCTTTTGTTTCTTTAGGTGGATTTATTCCTAAGTATTTTTTTCTTTTCATTGCAATGGTGAATGGAATCATTTCCTTAATTACTCTTTCTGTTTTTCTCATTGTTCATGTATAGGAATGCAAGGGGTTTCTCTGTGTTAATTTTATATCCTGCAACTTTACTATATTCATTGATTAGCCCTAGTAATTTTCTGGTGAAGTCTTTAGGGTTTTCTATGTAGAGGATCATGTCATCTGCAAACAGTGGGAGTTTTACATATTCTTTTCCAATCTCAGTTCCTTCTATTTCTTTTCCTTCTCTGACTGCTGTGGCTAAAACTTCCAAAACTATGTTGAATAGTAATGGTGAGCATGGGCATCCTTGTCTTGTTCCTGACTTCAGGGGAAATGCTATCAATTTCTCACCATTGAGGATAATGTTTGCTGTCGGTTTCTCATATATGGCTTTTATTATGTTGAGGTGTGTTCCTTCTATGCCTGCTTTCTGGAGGGTTTTCATCCTAAATGGATGTTTAATTTTGTCAAAGGCTTTATCTGCATCTATTAAGATAATCATATGGATTTATCTTTCAATTTGTTAATGTGGTGTATTACATTGATTGATTTGTGGATATTGAAGAATCCTTGCATCCCTGAGATAAAGCCCACTTGGTCATGATGTATTATCTTTTTCATATGTTGTTGGATTTTGTTTGATAGAATTTTGTTAAGGATTTTTGCATCTGTGTTCATCAGTGATATTGGCCTGTATGTTTTTTTTTTCTTTTTTCTTTTTGTGGCATCTTTGTCTGGTTTTAGTATTAAGTGTGATGGTGGCCTCAGAGAATGAGTTTGGAAGTTTACCTTCCTCTTCAATTTTCTGGAAGAGTTTGTGTAAGATAGATGTTAGCTCTTCTCTAAATTTTTGGTAGAATTCAGCTGTGAAGCAGTCTGGCTCTGGGCTTTTGCTTGCTGGAAGATTTCTGATTACAGTTTTGATTACTGTGCTTGTGATGGGTCTGTTAAAATTTTCTATTTCTTCCTGGTTCAGTTTTGGAAAGTCATGCCTTTCTAAGAATTTGTCTATTTCTTCCAAAGTATCCATTTTATTTTCATATAGTTGCTGATAGTAGTCTCTTATGATCCTTTGTATTTCTGTTTTATCTGTTGTGATCTCTCGATTTTCATTTCTAATTTTGTTGATTTGATTCTTCTCCCTTTTTTTCTTGATGAGTCTGGCTAATGGTTTGTCTATGTTATTTATCTTCTTAAAGAAGCAGTTTTAAGTTTTGTTGATTTTTGCCATTGTCTCCTTTGTTTGTCTTTCATGTATTTCTGCCCTATTTTTTTATGATTTCTTTCCTTCTACAAAACCAGAGGTTCTTCATTTCTTCTTTTTCTAGTTGCTTTAGCTGTAGAGTTAGGTTATTTATTTGATTTTTCTCTTGTTTCTTGAGGTAAGCTTGTATTGCTATGAACCTTCCCTTTAGCACTGGTTTTACTGAATCCCGTAGGTTTTGGGTTGTTGTGTTTTCATTTTCATTTGTTTCTATGCATATTTTTATTTCATTTTTGATGTCTTCTGTGATTTCTTGGCTATTCAGAATTGTTTTTTTAACCTCCGTATGTTTGTATTTTTAATATCTTTTTTTCCTATAGTTGATATCTAATCTTACCACATTGTGATAAGAAAAGATGCTTGGAATGATTTCAACATTTTTGAATTTAGAAGGCTAGATTTATGGCCCAGGATGTGATCTATCCTGGAGAAGGTTCCGTGTGCACTTAAGAAAAATGTGAAATTCATTGTTTTGGGATGAAATGTCCAATAGATATCAATTAAGTCTAACTGGTCCATTGTATCATTTAAAGTTTGTATTTCCTTGCTAGTTTTCTGTTTGGTTGATCTATCCATAGGTTTGAATGAGGTTTTAAAGTCTCCCACTATTATTGTGTCACTGTTATTGTCACTTTTCATACTTGTTAGCATTTGCCTTACATATTGTGGTGTTCCTATATTGGTGAATATATATTTATAATTGTTATATCTTCTTCTTAGATTGGTCCTTTGGTCATTATGTAGTGTCCTTCTTTGTCTCTTTTCACAGCCTTTATTTCAAAGTTTATTTTATCTGATATGAGTATTGCTACTCCTGCTTTGTTTTGGTCTACATTTGTGTGAAATATCTTTTTCGAGTCCTTCACCTTCAGTCTGTATGTTTCCCTTGTTTTGAGGTGGGTTTCTTGTAGACAGCATATGTAGGGGTCTTGTTTTTGTATCCATTCAGCCAGGCTTTGTCTTTTGCTTGTCACATTCAATCCATTTACATTTAAGGTAATTATTGATAAGCAAGATCCTGTTGCCATTTGTTGTTTTGGGTTCAAGTTTATACACCTTTTCTGTGTTTCCTGTCTAGAGAAGAGCCTTTAGCATATGTTGAATAGCTGGTTTGGTGGTGCTGAATTATCTCAGCTTTAGTTTATCTGTAAAGCTTTTGATTCCTCCTTCATATTTGAATGAGATCCTTGCTGGGTACAGTAATCTGGGTTGTAGGTTTTTCTCTTTCATCACTTTAAGTATGTCCTGCCATTCCCTTCTGGCCTGAAGAGTTTCTTTTGAAAGATCAGCTGTTATCCTTATGGAAATCCCCTTGTGTGTTATTTGTTGTTTTCCCTTGATGCTTTTAATATTTGTTCTTTGTATTTGATCTTCAATAATTTGATTAATATGTGTCCTGGGGTGTTTGGCCTTGAGTTTATCCTGTTTGGGACTCTCTCAGTTTCTTGGACTTGGGTGGCTATTTCCTTCCCCATTTTAGAGAAGTTTTCAAACCATTATCTCCTCAAGTATTTCTTCATGGTCTTTCTTTTTGTATTATTCTTCTGAGACTCCTATGATTTGAATGTTGGGGTGTTTGACATTGTCCCAGAGGTCTCTGAGGTTGTCTTCATTTCTTTTAATTTTTTTTTTCTTTTTTCCTCTCTGCTTCATTTATTTCCACCATTCTATCTTCCACCTCACTTATCTTCTGCCTCAGTTATTCTACTATTTCTTTTCTCCAGAGTGGAGTGTTTTTTATCTCAGTTATTGCATTATTCATTATTGATTGACCAAGAGAGGTTCACAGTGTGACATAGAGAAGAGAAGATGGAGGAAGGAGATAGAGGTGACCAGGAGGAGAAGAGGGCGAATCAAAAGGATCAAGACAGATCTAGCTAGTAATCATTTCCCTAAGTGTTCTCCACGGCCTGCAATACCCAAAGAGATTCACAGAATTGGGTAGAGAAGAGAAGGGTGAGGGAGGAGATAGAGGTGACCTGGGGGAGAAAAAGGAAAGTCAAAAGGGGGAGAGAGCAATCAAGCCAATAATCACACTCCTAAGTAAAAATGGGTAGTGAAGATTGGATTCTTAAAGGTACAAAATTGATAATACTAAAAAGCAAAGATTAAAAATCTAGAGTAGGTGTGAGACTCTCAAAAATACAATATTAAAAAAAATTTTTTTTAATATATGAATATATGTATAGGAAATTTGCTTTTAAAATAAGGTCTTGTTTTTTGCAAGGTAATATTAGGCTATAAAAATAATCATTAAAGGAGTCATAAAGGACTTAAAAATAAAAAAATAAAATAAAAAATGATAATTGTAAAATATTCTAGTAATTTCTCTGAAGCAGTTGTGGGCAGTGTGGGGGTGTGGGGTAAGTTCAGTTTCAGATAGTTCCTTGTTCCAACTTACACTTCTCTCAAGGTCTATAGCCCCCTTCCAGTGTAGTCAGTGCTAGCTACAGGGTTTTAATCTGTTGCACCTGTCACTTCCAAAGTGGTTCTCTCTGTTTATTTTGACTTCTGTTTGCACATCTCTTCAGTGTCTAATTTCTGCCCTGACACAATGGGGCTAAGGTGGTCACTTATTTAGGCTCACTTGTTTAGTTGTGCTGTGGGGATGGGGGAACACTGCAAACAAATATCACTGGTGTGTGTGGGGAGTGCTTGCAGTGTCTGGGCCACACTGGGTTAGCCCCCGCTCATGGCGTGTGTGCTTTCCCAGTCTATGCTGCTCAGGCTCCAGATTGCTCTGCAAGGGAACTGTCTAAAGCAGGCCCTGGGTTGCATGCACTTCCCAGGTCTAAGCCACTCAGGTTCAGGTTCTCAGGTACTCCACAAAGGCACAGACTTAGTTGGACCTGCATTTTGTGCCCTTCCCAGGTCTGAGCAGCTCAGGTGACCAGGTGCTTGGCTAGCACACTGTTCCAGGTGTGTAGTGCATCTTATCACCTTCCCAGTGCCAGCCGCTCAGTTTCCTGGGTGCACAGCGGGAGCGCTGTCTCAGGTGTGCCATGTATCTCCTCTGGGATTCTGATGTCTAGCTGCGACCCTCCTGGCAGATGTCAACAGTCCAGGATCCAAGGAAGACTTGGTTGGCAACTGGGAGCCTGCTCGCAGTTTGGTAGAGGATGCAGTCTCTGGGGCCGAGATTGTCCCTTGCCTTCTGGTTCTGACTGTCGCCCGCCTGCCTCTCTGCCTCTGGTGGGGGATGGGCCAGTCAGCAGCCGGCTAACTCTCCTCTGGTATTCACTCAGTCCTTTGTTCTGTGAGTGGGTCTGGCAGTGCCTTAGGTTATAGCTTTTCACGTGAAAGTTCTCTCTCTCTTTCTCTTTTCTCTCTCTTTCTCTTCTCTCTCTCTCTCTGGCTATCCCACAGTTTGGAGTGCTATGTCACGTTAGCTCCCTCAGATTGTCCTCAGGGCATTCAGGCTCAGTCCTTACCCTAAGCAATGCAGCCCACACCTCCCTGTTCAACCCCTACTTGCTGGTGGCAGATACGAGCGTCTGGGCTACTTCTCCCTGGGAGTTGTGGTTAGGCATATAATCTGCGATTATTTTGTTTTTTGCTTTTTCCTCCTGGTTATGTTGCCTTCTGAGATTCCAAAACTCCCCACAGACCCACCAGTGAGAGGGTTTCCTGGTGTTTGCAAACTTCTCCTTCAGAACTCCTTCCCCGGTGGACGGGTCTCCATCCCTAACTCTTTGTCTCTCTTTTTCTCTTTTATATTTTGTTCTACCTCCTTTTGATGACAATGGGCTGCCTTTCTGGGTGCCAAGGTAAGGAGCGGCAGCCATGCTTTGCTGGAGCAGCCATGAAGAGATACCCCACTTCCAAGGTAAGAGAAACCCAACTAAGACAGTAGGTGTTGTGAGAGGGCATCAGAGGGCAGACACACTGAAACCATAATTACAGAAAACTAGCCAATCTGATCACATGGACCACAGTCTTGTCTCACTCAATAAAACTAAGCCATGTCGTGTGGGGCCACCCAAGATGGACGGGTCATGGTGGAGCAGTCTGATAGAATGTGGTTCACTGGAGAAGGGAATGGCAAACCACTTCAGTATTCTTGCCTTGAGAACCCCATGAACAGTATGACAAGGCAAAATGATAGGATACAGAAAGAGGAACTCCCCAGGTCGGTAGGTGCTCAATATGCTACTGGAGATCAGTGGAGAAATAACTCCAGAAAGAATGAAGGGATGGAGCAAAGCAAAAACAACACCCAGTTGTGGATGTGACTGGTGATAGAAGCAAGGTCCAATGCTGTAAAGAGCAATATTGCATAGGAACCTGGAAAATTAGGTCCATGAATCAAGGCAAATTGGAAGTGGTCAAACAGGAGATGGCAAGAGTGAATGTCGACATTCTAGGAATCAGTGAACTAAACTGGACAGGGATGGGTGAATTTAACTCAGACGACTGTGAGCAGGAATCACTTAGAAGAAATGGAGTAGCCATCATGGTCAACAAAAGAGTCTGAAATGCAGTACTTGGATGTAATCTCAAAAATGACAGAATGGTCTCTGTTCATTTCCAAGGCAAACCATTCAATATCACAGTAATCCAAGCCTATGCCCCAACCAGTAACGATGAAGAAGCTGAAGTTGAACAGTTCTATGAAGACCTACAAAGCCTTTTAGAACTAACACCCAAAAAAGACGTCCTTTTCATTATAGGGGACTGGAATGCAAAAGTAGGAAGTCAAGAAACACCTGGAGTAACAGGCAAATTTGGCCTTGGAGTAAGAAATGAAGCATGGCAAAGGCTAATAGAGTTTTACCAAGAGAATGTACTGGTCATAGCAAACACCCTCTTCCAACACAAGAGAAGACTGTACACATGGATATAACCAGATGGTGAATACCGAAATCAGAGAGATTATATTCCTTGTGGCCAAAGATGGAGAAGCTCTATACGGTCAGCAAAAACAAGACCAGGAGCTGACTGTGGCTCAGATCATGAAATCCTTATTGCCAAATTCAGACTTAAACTACAGAGAGTAGGGATAACCACTAGACCATTCAGGTATGACCTAAATCAAATCCCTTATGACTATACACTGGAAGTGAGAAATAGATTTAAGGGACTAGATCTGATAGACAGTGCCTGATGAACTATGGATGAAGGTTTGTGACACTTTACAGGAGACAGGGATCAAGACCATACCCATGGAAAAGAAATGCAAAAAGGCAAAATGGTTGTCTGAGGAGGCCTTACAAATAGCTGTGAAAAGAAGAGAAGTGAAAAGCAAAGGAGAAAAGGAAAGATATTCCCATTTGAATGCAGAGTTCCAAAGAATAGTCAGGAGAAATAAGAAAGCCTTCCTCAGTGATCAATGCAAAGAAATAGAGGAAAGCAACAGAATGGGAAAGAATAGAGATCTTGTCAAGAAAATTAGAGATACCAAGGGAACATTTCATGCAAAGATGGGCTCAATAAAAGGCAGAAATGGTGTATGGACCTAACAGAAGCAGACGATATTAAGAAGAGGTGGCAAGAATACCTAGAAGAACTGTACAAAAAAGATCTTCATGACCCAGATAATCACGATGGTGTGATCTCTCACCTAGAGCTAGACATCCTGGAATGTGAAGTCAAGTGGGCCTTAGAAAGCAACACTATGAACAAAGCTAGTGGAGGTGATGGAATTCCAGTTGAGCTATTTCAAATCCTAAAACATGATGCTGTGAAAGTGTTGCACTCAATATGCCAGCAAATTTGAAAAACTCAACAGTGGCCACAGGACTGGAAAAGGTCAGTTTTCATTCCAATCCCAAAGAAAGGCAATCCCAAAGAATGCTCAAACTACCGCACAATTGCACTCATCTCACACGCTAGTAAAGTAATGATCAAAATTCTCCAAGCCAGGCTTCAGCAATATGTGAACCGTGAGCTTCCAGATGTTCAAGCTGGTTTTAGAAAAAGCAGAGGAACCAGAGGTCAAATTGCCAACATCTGTTGGATCATCAAAAAAGCAACAGAGAAAAGAAAAAGAAAAAACAAACAAACAAAAAAAAGCAAGAGAGTTCCAGAAAAACATCTATTTCTGCTTTATTGACTATGCCAAAGCCTTCAGCTGTGTGGATCACAATAAACTATGGAAAATTCTGAAAGAGATGGGAATACCAGACCACCTAACCTGCCTCTTGAGAAACCTATACGCAGGTCAGGAAGCAACAGTTAGAACTGGACATGGACCAACAGACTGGTTCCAAATAGGAAAAGGAGTATGACAAGGGTGTATATTGAAACCCTGCTTATTTAAATTATATGCAGTGTACATCATGGGAAATGCTGGGCTGGAGGAAGCACAGGCTGGAATGAAGATTGCCGGGAGAAATATCAATAACCTCAGATATGCAGATGACACCATCCTTATGGCAGAGAGTGAAGAGGAACTAAAAAGCCTCTTGATGAAAGTGAAAGAGGAGAGTGAAAAAGGTGGCTTAAAGCTCAACATTCAGAAAACTAAGATCATGACATCTGGTCCCATCACTTCATGGGAAATAGATGGGGAGACAGTGGAAGCAGTGTCAGACTTTATTTTGGGGGGCTCCAAAATCACTGCAGATCGTGACTGCAGCCATGAAATTAAAATATGCTTATTCCTTGGAAGGAAAGCTATGACCAACCTAGACAGCATATTAAAAAGCAGAGACATTATTTTGCCAACAAAGGTCCATCTAGTCAAGGCTATGGTTTTCCAGTGGTCGTGTATGGATGTGAAAGTTGGACTGTGAAGAAAGCTGAGTGCTGAAAAATTGATGCTTTTGAACTATGGTGTTGGAGAAGACTCTTGAGAGTCCCTTGGACTGCAAGAAGATCCAACCAGTCCATCCTAAAGGAGATCAGTCCTATTTGTTCATTGGAAGAACTGATACTGAAGTTGGAACTCCAATACTATGGCCACCTCATGCGAAGAGTTGACTCATTGGAAAAGACCCTGATGCTGGGAGGGATTGGGGGCAGGAGGAGAAGGGAACGACAGAAGATGAGATGGCTGGATTGCATCACTGACTCAATGAACATGAGTTTGATTAAACTCCAGGAGTTGGTGATGAACAGGGAGGTCTGGAGTGCTGCGATTCATGTGATTGCAAAGAGTTGGACGCAACTGAGCAACTGAACTGAACTGACCTGGTGTTCGCCAATGTTCAGAAGTTGTTTTGTGGAATTTGCTCAGTGTTCAAATGATCTTTCGATTAATTTGTGGGGGAGAAAGTGGTCTCCCTGTCCAATTCCTTTGCCTTCTTAAGACCACCCCCTCAGGGATATATATTTTTGAATCACAAAACTTATAAATTCCAATGTAATATAATATTCATCAAAACATGTGACAGAATATGAATGAAAACTGTAAGTGATCACTTCAGACCATGAAAGATTTAATATTTATAAGACTAAAATCAGTTTTTGCACTGAACTGAACATTCAGTGTAATGGTTTCATGAACATTTTTCTTTATTCTGTCTAGTGTGCATAATGGACAAATGTGACAGATCTCAATGACTAAAAATATGGACATTTTATTTCTTAATTTAATTTTTTCTATGTTCAGGTTAAGAATCACAATAATGTGAGATTTCTTTGCCTAACTTCTAATTTTTACTCTAGTACTGCTATTTGGCTTTCTCTTCAAAATTCTTTTATCCCTTCTCCACATAAATATAAAGGAGAAAAATTCACTATTTAAAAATCACAGCTACTTTTTAAAGACACTAGGTCTTGTTAAAGTAATGTCTCTAAACTAAGGATGGCTGCTTGTTAAGCTAAGAACGTTGATAGATTTTTATATATGAATGTAGCCAAGATCTGTTTGGTTTTAGAATTAAGAGAAAATAATTGTTCAGCCTTGTGGAGAACAGAATTAAGGGGTGCGAGATACAGAGTGGGATCAATAAACTGGTGAGAGGTCAGAATGCCATGTAAGGTAGTATGGTCTGTGAGGAATACTCAATAACTAAATATCTGATGATAGTTGCTAATATCAAGTTGTTTGTAATTTTATCAAACAATGTAACAATTTATTACATATGAATAGTCATTAATTGTTCTATACACAGAAGCATCTTATGTTAGGGTTTGCTTTAAAAAAAGTGAAAAGCTAAAGTGTTAGTCGCTCAGTAGTGTTTGACTCTTTGTGACCCCATGGACTTTGCCCACCAGGCTCCTCTGATCATGGAATTCTGCAGTCAAGAATACTGGAGTGTGTTGCCATTTCCTTCTCCAGAGGATCTACCCAACCCAGGAATCAAAAGAGTGTGTCCTACATTGCAGGCAGATGCTTCACCATCTGAGCTACCAGGGAAGCCCCTTGTTTTGAAAGGGGTGAGCAAAGAGAATAGCTTAAAACTCATGTTTGAACAAAGACCAGTTTGAAGATAAAGGCTAAAAGATTCAGGAAAGAAAATAAGAAATAGGTAGAAGCAGGGAGGGCTTCCCTGGTAGCTCAGCTGGCAAAAAATCTGCCTGCAATGCAGGAGATCCTGGTTCCATTCCTGGGTCAGGAAGATCCCTTGGAGAAGGGATAGGCAACCCACTCCAGTGTTCTTGGGCTTCCCTTGTGGCTCAGATGGTAAAGAATCTGCCTGCCATGTGGGAGACTTGAGTTTGATCCCTGGGTTGGGAAGATCCCCTAGAGGAGGGCATAGCAACCCACTCCAGTATTTTTGCCTGGAGAATTGCCTTGGACAGAGGAACCTGGAAGACTTGGGGTTGCAAAGAATTGGACATGGCTGAGCAACTAAGCACACACAGCACACACATAGAAGCAGGGAATCACAGTCAAAGTACAATGAAATTAGAACCAGCCATAGGAATTTGTGAGAAAATTTAATGGGGCGTTGATCTTACCAAAGGTATGGCAGCCACTTGATTTACACCAGTAATGGTATGTTTTACCTTAGACTACTTGATGAGAATGATTAATCATATGGATAATGAGAAGAGAATAGTAACACTACTTAGGAATATATATGTTAATTGGCCACTAAGCTTGTTTATTAAGAGATTGGCTCTTGCATACATTACCCACAGTAAATATGAAACCCCAAAGATTAACAAGGTGCTAATACATAATCAAAATCACAAATGTGGTATCCATGGATATTAAGGATCTAACACATATACTTTTCATTTTCTTTATTTATAGACTATTTATAGAGCAGTTGTAGGTTCACAGCAATTGAACAGAAGGTACAGATATTTCCCAGATACCTCCTATCGGACTACATGCATAGCCTCTACCATTATCAGCATCCCCCACCAGAGTGATAAATTTGTTAGAATCAATGGACATATATTGACACATTATTATCAACTCAGTGGTCACAGTTTATGTAAGGATTCAGTTTTGGTGTTTTCCATTCTACAGGTTTGAGCAAATATATAATGGCATATATCCTCCTTTACAGTATCATATAGTTTTTTGGGGGCTTCCCAGGTGGCACTAGTGGTAAAGAACCTGCCTGCCAGTGCAGGAGATATAAGAGAAGCAGATTCCATCCCAGGGTTGGTAAGATCCCTTGGAAGAGGGCATGGAAACTCACTCCAGTGTACTCGCCTGGCGAATCCCATTGACAAGGAGGCTGGCAGGTTACAGTCCCTAGGGTTGCACAGAGTCAGACACGACTGAGGCAACTTAGCATGCAGTACACACAAAGTAGTTTTGCAATAATTAGTATAATTTCTTTCTTAAGTGCTTGGTAGAATTCACTAGTAATCCCATCTGGGCCTGATGCTTTCTATTCAAATCTTCCTTTAATTTATTTACTGGATATATGCCTTTGTAGATTGCCTGTTTCTCCTTTTGTGTGTTTTAAAGAAGGCATCTTTCAAGAAATTTATCAGTTTCACCTAGGTTATCAAATTTGGTGGTAGTATTGTTCATAAAATGGTTGTTCAGTTGTCCAGTCGAGTCTGCCTCTTTGCGAACCCGTGGACTGCAGCACACCAGGCCTCCCTGTCTCTCACCATCTCCTGACGTTTGCCCAAGTTCATGTAGATGGCATCAGGGATCCGTCCATCTCATCCTCTGATGCCCTCTTCTCCTTCTGCCCACAATCTTTCCCAGCATCAGGGACTTTTCCAATGATTCAGCTGTTCACATCAGATGACCAAAGTACTGGGTTTCCCTGGTGGCTCAGCTGGTAAAGAATCTGCCTGCAATGCGGGAGACCTGGATTCGATCCCTGGGTTGGAAAGATCCCCTGGAAAAGGGAACAGCTACCCACTCCAGTATTCTGGCCTGGAGAATTCCAAGAATGTATAGTCCATGGGGTCGCAAAGAGTTGGACACGACTGAGACTTTCACTTTCACATCAGCTTGAGTGTCAGTCCTTCCAATGAGTATTGAGGATTGATTTTCCTCAAGATTGACTGATTTGATCTCCTTGCTGTCCAAAAGACTCTCAGGAGTCTTCTCTAGCACCACAATTTGAAGGCATCCGTATTAATGTTCATAATATTCCTGGAATATTCTTTTAACGTCCATTAGATCTTTAGTGTTGTCTTTACTTTCTCATATTAGTAATTTGTGTCCTCTCCTTTTTTTCTTCATGGCATCACTTCATGGCAAATAGATTGGAAAAAAAGTGGAATCAGTGACAGATTGTATTTTCTTGGGCTCCAAAATCACAGTGGGCAGTGACTCTAGCCATGAAATTAAATGACCCTTGTTCCTTGGAAGAAAAGCTATCACAAACCTAGACAGCATATTAAAAAGCAGAGACATCACTTTGCTAACAAAGGTCTATATAACCAAAACTATGGTTTTCCCAGTCGTCATGTGTGGATGTGAGAGTTGGACCATAAAGAAGGCTGACTGCTGAAGGATTTATGCTTTCAAGTTGTGGTACTGGAGAAGACTCTTGAGAGTCCTTTGGACAGCAAGGAGATCAAACCAGTGAATCCTAAAGGAAATCAACCTTGAACATTCTTTGGAAGGATTAATACTGAAACTGAAGCTCTCCTATATTTGGCCACCTGATGTGAAGAATGGACTCATTGGGAAAGATCCTGATGAGGGGAGTGATGGAGGGTGAGAGGAGAAGGGGGAAACAGAGGATGAGATGGTTGAATGGCATCAGTGACTTAATGGACATGAGTTTAAGCAAACTCCAGGAGACAGTGAAGGATAGGGAAATATGGCATGCTGCAGTTCATGGGTTTGCAAAAAGTCAGACACGACATAGCAACTGAAGAACAACTCCTTATTTCTTAGTGCAACTAGAGGTTTACTGAGTTTACAGATGTTTTAAAACAATCATTCTTTGGTTTTGATGTCAATTTCCATTGATTTCCCATTTTTAATTTTCATTTATTTCTGCTCTAATTTTTATTATATCTTTTCTCCTACTTAGTTTGGATTATTTTTTTCCAGTTTTATTGAGATATAATTTGCATACAGGACTATATAAGATTAAGATGCAGCATATAATTATTTGACATACATACATCATGGAACTATTACAATTGTTTTTGTGAACATCCATCACTGCAAATAGATACAAGAAATAGAAAATAGTATTTTTCTTTGTGATGAGAACTCTTAGGAGCAGAGAAAATTTTATTGCTAGTGTAATGCAAGGAGCTTGCCCATGTTAAAAAACTGAATTCCCCATTGGTTTGGGGGAAGAATTTTTAGAGGCAAAATTTACATGGGGAGGTCTGCAGAGTGTGTGACTTTCCTCTGATTAGTTGGTGGATTGATAACAAGGTGGCCACCCAGGAATCTCAATCATCAGCCTCCTTGTTCTAACCATGGACTGCAGGACTCCCTGTCCATCACTATCTCCCAGAGTTTGTTCAAACTCATGTCCATTGAGTTAGTGATACCACCCAACCATCTCATCTTCCGTCTTCCCCTTCTCCTCCTGCCCTCAATCTTTGCCAGCATCAGGGTCTTTTCCAATGAGCTGGCTTTTCACATCAGGTGGCCAAGAGAGCTTCAGCTTCAGCATCAATCCTTCCAATGACTATTCAGTGTTGATTTCCTTTCAGATTCACTGGTTTGATTTTCCTTGCAGTCCAGGGGACTCTCAAGAGTCTTTTCCAACATCACTATTTGAAAGCATCAACTCATCAGCACTCAGCCTTCTTTATGGTCCAACTCTCACATCCATACATGACTACTGGAAGAACCATAGCTTTGACTATACGGACCTTTGTCGGAAAAGTGATGTCTCTCCTTTTTAATATACTGTCTAGGTTTGTCAGAGCTTTTCTTCCAAGGAGCAAGCATCTTTTAATTTCATGGCTGTAGTCACCATCTGCAGAGATTTTGGAGCCCAAGAAAATAAAATCTGCCACTGTTTCCTCTTTTCCCCATCTATTTGCCGTGAAGTAATGAGACCGGATGCCATGATATTAGTGTTTTGAATGCCGAGCTTTAAGATAGCTATTGCACTCTCCGATTTCAACTTTACAAGAGGCTCTTTAGTTCCTTTTCACTTTCTGCTATTAGGATGGTATCATCTGTATATCTGAAGTTATTGATATTTGTCCCAGTAATCTTGATACCAGCTTGTGACTCATCCAGCCCAACATTTCACATGGTGTACTCAGCATATAAACTAAATAAGCAGGGTGCTGATATACAGCCTTGATGTACTTCTTTCCCAATTTTGAACCAGTTTGTTGTTCCTTGTCCATTTCTAACTGTTGCTTCTTTACCTCCATACAGGTTTCTCAGGAGGTGAGTAGGGTGGTCTGGTATTCCCATCTCTTTAAGAATTTTCCACAGTTTGTTGTGATCCACAGTCAAAGGATTTACCATAGTCAATGAAGCAGAGCTAGGTGTTTTCTGGAATTCCCTTACTTTTTCTGTGATCTAAAGGATATTGACAACTTGATGGCTGGTTCCTCTACCTTTCTAAATCCAGCTTGTACATCAGGAGTGTCTCAGTTCACATACTGCTGAAACCTAGCTTGAAGGATTTTGAGCATTACCTGGCTAGCATGTGAAATCAGTGCAGTTGTATAGTAGTTTGAAAATTCTTTGGCATTGCCAGTCTTTGGGATTGGAATGAAAACTGACCTTTTTCCAGTCCTGCGGCCATTGCTGAGTTTTCCAAATTTGCTGGCATAGCAACTGTTTGAATCTGCCCTTTGGAACTCCGAGAAAGTCTAGCAGGCTGAAGCCTTTTCCCTACAAAGTAGAAACAGGAACACAAAAAGGCTTTTGTACCTGGGAGTGCCCCACAGTGTCCTGTTTCATTTCATGTGATTTCTGAGGAGAAATAGGATGTAATTATTTATTATTGCTTCTCTGTAAGATTTCCCACCTCACCCTCTCTTACTTCTTTCAGGACTTTTTTTCTTTAATTTTCTATAATTCAGAAATAATATGTTTGGTTCTGAGGGTTTGGGGGAATTTAGCCTGCTTCCTCTTGTCTGAGATTTCTGAATCTGTGGTTCAGTGTCAAACATTAGTTTGGGGAAACTCTCAATCATTATTGTTTCTTTTTTTGTTTTTTTTTTTTTTTTTTTTTTTTTTTTTTTTTTTTGTCCATTCTCTCTTTTTTCTTCTGGTATTACCATTATACATGTTACATTTTTGTAGTAGTCCTACGATCTTGGACATTTTTTTCAGTCTTTGTTGTCTTTGCTTTTCAGTTTTTGAAGTTTCTATTGAGATATCCTCAAGCTCAAAGATTTTTTTTCCCTTAATCATGTTCAGTCTACTAATAAGCCAATCACATTTATCCCTTGTTTACAGTGTTGATGATTTCTAGCATTTCTCTTTGGCTCTTTCTTAGAATTCCCATCTCTTTGCTCATTGCCCAGTTTTTGTATGCTGTCAACTTTACCCATTAGAGCCCTTAGATAATAATCATAGCTTCATATTCCTTGTCTGACAATTATAGCATATCTGTCATATCTGAGTGGGATTCTAATGCTTAGTGTCTCTCTTGAAAATGTCTTTTGCCTTTTAATGCTTCTCATAATTTTATATTGATAGCTGGATTTGACATTTCTAGTACTTATTTTCTCAGTGTTTTTTTTTTTTTGTTTTTCTTGTTGGTTTCTGCTGTGGTAAAGTGTAATTCTGTGTTTTTACTTAGCAATCTCTCCAATTTGAGGGCCAGCAAGTGGTACTATGACATCATTTCTTATATGGATGTATTAAT
This sequence comes from Cervus canadensis, assembly GCF_019320065.1. NCBI lineage: Eukaryota > Metazoa > Chordata > Mammalia > Artiodactyla > Cervidae > Cervus > Cervus canadensis. The sequence continues at coordinate 108,082,793 of NC_057419.1, forward strand.
AATAAGGATTTTTCACTTTTCAGTTCCCTCAGCTTTTTACATTTTAGTATAGAGTGGCAAATTCAGAATTCCTTACCTGCTGGGCCAGAACCTGAATGTCCCATGTAATTTTCATTTTGATGTCTCATGACCAATATTTGATTAGTTTTGTAAATCATTATTTATTGTATAACTATATATTTACAACTGGGCTTACTATTAATATAACTTCATTAAACAAGCTTGTTTTTTTTCCATTCATTTTTATTAGTTGGAGGCTAATTACTTTACAATATTGTAGTGGTTTTTGCCATACATTGACATGAATCAGCCATGGATTTACATGTGTTCCCCATCCCAATCCCCCCTCCCACCTCCCTCTTCACCCGATCCCTCTGGGTCTTCCCATTGCACCAGCCCCGAGCACTTGTCTCAATGATCCAACCTGGGCTGGTGATCTGTTTCACCCTAGATAATATACGTGTTTCGATGCTGTTCTCTCAAAACATTCCACCCTCGCCTTCTCCCACAGAGTCCAAAAGTCTGTTCTGTACATCTGTGTCTCTTTTCTGTTTTGCATATAGGGTTATCGTTGCCATCTTTCTAAATCCCATATATATGTGTTAGTATACTGTATTGGTCTTTATCTTTCTGGCTTACTTCACTCTGTTTTTTTTTTTTTTTCTCCTACAAATTTATCTGTCTAGTTGATATAGCCTTGCTACATACAGAAAATATTAAGTTTACCTTCTCAAAAGGTTAGGTCATTAGTTGGATAAGTCTACAGAATCTCAGGTAGGGAGCATAATCCCATGAACCAGCAAAACATTGGATGAAATATTACTGAGCATGGCTGTGCACACCAGAGCAAGATCCAGGTTTGCCCACAGCCAGTCCCTCCCATCCCTCATCCATCAGAGTGCAGACAAAAGAAGCAAGAACTACAATCCCACAGCCTCCAGAATGGAATCACAATCACAGAAAGCTAACTGAAATGATCAATGGATCACAGCCATGCGCAACACAATGAAACTATGAGCAGTGCTATGTAGGGCCACCCAGGACAGACATGTCATGAAGCGTTCTAACAAAACGTGGTCCACTGGAGAAGGGAATGACAAAACACTTCAGCATTCTTACCTTGAGAACCCCATGAACAGTCTGAAAAGACAAAAATATATGACAACAGAAAATGAGCCTTCCCAGGTTGGTAGGTGTGTTATATGCTACTGGGGAAGAGCTGAGAAATAGCTCCAGAAAGAATGAAGAGGCTGGGTCACAGTGGAAAGGAGGCCCAGATGTGGATGTCCATCTTGGTGAAAGTAAAGTCCAATGCTGTAAAGAACAATACTGCATAGGAAGATGGAATGTTGGGTCCATGAATCAAGGTAAATTAGAAGTGGTCAAACAGGAGATGGCAAAAGTGGCCATCAACATTTTAGGAATCAAAGAACTAAAATGGATGGGAGTGGGCAAATTTAACTCTTTGCAACCCCATGGACTGTACACTCAAGACCAGAAAACTGGAGTGGGTAGCCTCTCCTTACTCCAGGGGTTCTTCCCAACCCAGGGATCAGACCTAGGTATCCCACATTGCAGGGAGATTCTTAACCAGCTGAGCCACAAGGGAAAACCAAGCATACTGGAGTGGGTAGCCTATCCCTTCTCCAGCGGATCTTCCTGACTCAGAAATCAAACCAGGGTCTCCTGCATTGCAGACAGACTCTTTACCAACTAAGCTATCAAGGAAGCCCTTAAATATAATTCAGTTGACCATTATATCTACTATGTGGTCAAGAATTCCTTAGAAGAAATGGAGTAGCCCTCAGAGTCAACAGAAGAGTCAAAATGCAATACTTGGATGCAATTTCAAATACAACAGAATGATCTCTGTTCGTTTCCAAGGTAAACCATTCAATATCATAGTAATCCAAATCTATGCCCCAACCACTAATGCTGAAGAAGATGAAGTTGAAAGGCTCTATGAAGACCTACAAGATCTTCTAGAACTAACACCAAAAGAGATGTCTTTCATCATAGAGGACTGGAATGCTAAAGTAGGAAGTCAAGAGATGCATGAAATAACAGACAAGTTTGCCCATAGAGTACAAAATGAAGCAGGGAAAAGTCTAAAAGAGTTTTTCCAAGACTATGCACTGGTTATACCAAACACCCTCTTCCAACAACACAAGAGAAGACTGTACACATGGACATCACCAGAGGGTCAATACTGGAATCAGATTGATTATATTCTTTGCAGGTGAAAATGGAGAAGCTCTATATAGTCAGCAAAAACAAGACCAGGAGCTGACTGTGGCTCAGATCACGAGCTGCTTATTCCAAAATTCAGATTTAAATTGAAGAAAGTTAGAAAAACTACTAGGTTATTCAGGTATGACCTAAATCAAATCCCACTCCAAAATCACTGCAGATGGTGACTGCAGTCATGAAATTAAAAGACGTTGCTCCTTGGAAGAAAAGCTATGACCAACCTAGACAGAACATTAGAAAGCAGAAACATTACTTTGCTGACAAAAGCCCATCTAGTCAAAGCTATGTTTTTTTCCAGTAGTCACGTATGGATGGATACAAGAAGTGGACCATAAAGAAAGCTGAGAACCGAAGAATTGATGCTTTTGAACTGTGGTGTTGGAGAAGACTCTTGAGAGTCCCTTGGACTGCAAGGAGATTAAACCTGTCAATACTAAAAGAAATAAGTCCTGAATATTCATTGGAAGGATTAATGCTGAAGTTGAAGCTCCAATTCTTTGGCCACCTCATGCAAAGAACTGACTCACTGGAAAAGACCCTGATTCTGAGAAAGATTGAAGGCAGGAGGAGAAGGAGATGACAGAGGATGAGATGGTTGGATGGCATCACTGACTCTGTGAACATGAGATTGAGCAAGCTTCAGGAGTTGGTTATGGACAGGGAAGCCTGGGGTGCTGCAGTCCATGGGGTCACAAAGAGTCAGACATGACCGAGCGTCTGAACTAAACTGATACAGTGAAAATGCCAAATAGACTCAAGGGATTAGATCTGATAGACACAACGCCTGAAGAACTTTGGACAGTGGTTCCTAACATTGTATAGGAAGCAGTGATCAAAACCATCCCAAAGAAAAATAAATGAAACAAGGCAAAATGGTTGCCTGAGAAGGCCTTACAAATAACTGTGAAAAGAAAAAAAAAAGGGAAAGAGCAAAGGAGAAAAAGTAAGGCATACCTATCTGAATTCAGAGTTCCAAAGAACAGCAAGAAGAGATAGCAAAGCCTTCTTAAGTGGACAATGCAAAGAAATAGAGGAAAACAATAGAATGGGAAAGACTAGAGATCTCTTCAAGAAAATTAGAGATACCAATGAAACATTTCATGCACATGCACATGGGCACAATAAAGGACATAAGTGGTATGGACTTAGCAGAGGTAGAAGATAATAAGAAGAGGTGGCAAGAATACACAGAAGAACTGAACAAAAATGATCTTCATGACCCAGATAACCACGATGGTGTGATCACTGACCTAGAGCCAGATATCCTGGAATAGAGTGGGCCTTAGGAAGCATCACTACAATCAAAGCTAGTGGATGTGATGGAATTTTAGCTAAGCTACTTCAAATCCTAAAAGATGATGCTGTTCAAGTGCTGCACACAATATTTCAGAAAATTTGGAAAACTCAGCAGTGGCTACAGGACTGGAAAAGGTCAGTTTTTATTCCAATCCCAAAGACAGGCAATGCCAAAGAATGTCCAAAACTACTGCATAATTGCACTCATTTCACACACTAGCAAGATGCTCAAAATCCTTCAAGCTAAGCTTCAACAGCATTTGAACCAGGAGCTTTCAGATGAACAAGCTGGCTTTAGGAAGGCAGAGGAACCACAGATCAATCTGCCAACATCCATTGAATTATAGAAACAGCACGAGAATTCCAGAAAAACATCTATTTCTGCTTCATTAACTATGGTAAAGCATTTGACTGTGTGGATCACAACAAACTGCGGTAAATTCTTATAGAAATGGGAATACCAAACCACCTTACCTGCCTCCTGAGAAACGTATATGCAGGTCAAGAAGCAACAGTTAGAACCAGTCATGGAACAAGTGGTTGGTTCAGAATTGGGAAAGAAGTATGTCGAAGCTGTATATTGCCACCCTACTTATTTAACTTATATGCAGAGCATATCATGTGAAATGCTAGGCTAGATGAAGCACAAGCTCGAATCAAGATTTCCAGGAGAAATATCAATAACCTCAGATATGCAGATGACACCACCCTTATGGCAGAAAGTGAAGAGAGCCTTTTGATGAAAGTGAAAGAAGAGACTAAAACACCTGGCTTAAAATTCAACATTCAGAGAACTAAGATCATGATATCTGGTTCCATCACTTCATGGAAAAAAGATGGGAAAAAAGTTGACACCATGACAGATTATACTTTCTTGGGCTCCAAATTCTCTGCAAACAATAATTGCAGCCATGAAATTAAAAGACACTTGCTCCTTGGAAGAAAAGCTATGACAAAACTAGACAGTGTATTAAAAAGCAGAGACATCATTTTGCCAACAAAAGTCCATATAGTCAAAACTGTTGTTTTTCCAGTAGTCATGTACGGATGTGCGAGTTGGACCATAAAGAAAGTTGAGCGCCGAAGAACCTATACTTTCAAACTCTGGTGCTGGAGAAGACTCTTGAGAGTCCCTTGGACTGCAAGGAGGTCAAACCAGTCAATCCTAAAGGAAATCAACCCTGAATATCCATTAGAAGGACTGATGCTGAAGCTGAAGCTCTCCTATACTTTGGCCACCTGATGTGAAGAGCCAACTCATTGGAAAATATCCTGATCCTGGGGAAGATTGAGGGCAGGAAGAGAAGGGGGCAACAGAGGATGAGATATTTGGAATGGCATCACTGACTGAATGGACATGAGTTTGAGCAAACTCCAGGAGATAGTGAAGGACAGGGAAGCCCTGAATGCTACAGTTCATGGTTTCTCAAAGAGTCAGACACAACTTAGTGACTAAACAACAACAGAATCTCATAATACTTTGAATCAGTCTATTTGTATATGTTTTATGTCCTTTGAGTACTGGCTATTTACTCCACTCCTCTGTAAATGTCTGTGTGTCTCTGTCCAAGATTATATAGGGGCTGTGTCTTTCTTGTTCTTGTCCATATATCCAGTGCCAGCACAGTACTCTACACATAATAAGAGCTGGATAAAATCTTGGTCAATGAGGAAGTAAATAAATTAGAAAGTTTTTATGAACAATAGTGCTACAAGGTGATATAAAAAACAAACCATTAAATTATCAATGTCAGGCAGAAAAACAAAACAAAATATAATGTATTAATTTGAAATTTAGGTAGCGGTCACTAAAGGAATTTGAAAAGGAAATAATTAATAATGAGGATTGTGTAAAAACTTCTCTCTCTCTCTTTTTTTTTTTTTTTTTTTAAGATAGGAAGCCCCAAATAAGTTTGAGGACACAAGGTAAATGTCAAAGGGTGTGGAAATTGATTTTGCATAAGAAAGTGCATTTTCCTATTTTTAATACCAAACAGATAATGGTTTGTTAGCATTATTAATCATCAACTAGAAATGTATGCTAGAAATAAAAATATAGATATTGACTAAGTTTGAACAAAGATTATATAAAATAATTTAGAGAACATGGAAATTGAGTAATCACTCTTTATCATAATATATTTTTCAGATATTAAAAAACATTAAATCCTCCCTTAAACTTTTCTTGAAAATCACACATCTTTTACCGTTAGTCATCAGACCTAGTTTACGTAGTTTTAAATCAACCTCATCATTCTTCTCTGGATCCACTCTAACATCCTATCTCCTATACAAAGGTCAGGGCTCAAACTAATCTAATATTCTGCTACTCTTCAAGCTACAGCAGAACATTCTTTCTCATTTATTGTATTTTCCTCTTGCTATACTCAGTGTCACAATGACTTTTGGTTCAGAGTAGAAATTTTGTTTGGAGGCATTCAGTTCAAGCTTGAAATCTCTTTCTACCTCAGTTGTAGGCCATTTGGTACATATGTTAACCAATTATTTTTTCTTATTTGGACCAACTTTTTCCAACTCATCATGATTACTCAAAATTGCATTTATATGTTTTAGAATGTTGGAAATTATAAATACCTTGATTTTGTCTGAAAGTCTGCTGGATATAACTTCAAGTTCTTTATTGTAAGGGTCAATAGGGTTGAATGCTATCAAGACTGTTCTTCAGGGGTTACTATCCTGCATAATAACCAAAATTGAATCCAACATCCACAGTAACATATTTCTTGATTTTACTCAAAGAAATATAATCATTACCATAATTTTTGTTAGTTATAATGTTATGTGAAATATAATTAAGAGCCCTACTGAAATCAATACAGATCACGTTTCCATGTGATAATATGAACCCGATCAGTTTTTATTATATGGGACTAATTTTTTCCTTTGGCATATGTAAGCTCTAAATTTGCCTCATACTAATGCTCTGGGAAGTCACAGTATCCTAAAAATAACAGCTTGTGGTTTGCCTAGGATATCTGCCAGTTCCTTAAGTAGCCAAGAATGAAAGTCACCAATGCTTTCTGATACAAATTACCCAACTTCTTATGTAATTTTTAATGCAGATACAGCACGAGACAGATGCATAACTCTCTTCTATATTTATTCAAATAATATTTTGATCTCTGCTGACCTAATTGATATCATTAAGAATAGTTGTTCTCATTTTATATAATGTATTGCAGATTATAAGTGAAATTTAAATAAATGGCATCTTCCTGCTGCATCTTTGGATTAAATAATCATCTTTAACCTGAAGTCTTTCAGGTCAATGTTATTGGGCAAATTTAATTAGCTCATATTGGCTAAAACTGTCTCAAATTGTATTTAGAAAAAGCAGGCCTATGGGCTTCAAGTTGCATATATACAGAAGTGCCTGAAGTTCTCATTTTTAAAGACTGTAGTTAGAGATGCCCAATTGAGCAAAACAAACAAATAGCATATGTCTGTCTTACCTCAACATAGAAGTTTGTTTTATCTTGTTTGTTTATTTCAAAAGGATAGCTCAATGATTTTTCTACCTCTGAATATACTCATCTATTGTCACCATGAGTAAGATTCCCATAAGGTTTCATAACAGTTATTTTCACTTAGGTCCATTGAGTCAGTGATGCCATGCAACCATCTCATCCTCTGTTGTCCCCTTCTCCTCCCACCTTCAATGTTTCCCAGCATCAGGGTCTTTTCAAATGAGTCAGCTCTTCCCATCAGGTGGCCAAAGTATTGGAGTTTCAGCTTCAACATCAGTCTTTCCAATGAACACTCAGGACTGATCTCCTTTAGGATGGACTGGTTGGATCTCCTTGCAGTCCAAGGGACTCTCAAAAGTCTTCTCCAACATCACAGTTCAAAAGTATCCATTTTTCAGCACTCAGCTTTCTTTATAGTCCAACTCTCACATCCATACATGACAACTGGGAAAACCATAGCCTTGACTAGATGAACCTTTGTTACATCATGTGAAATGCCAGGCACAAGCTGGAATCAAGATTGCCAGGAGAAATATCAGTAACCTCAGATACACAGATGACACCCACCCATATGGCAGAAACTCACTGATGAAAATGAAAGAGGAGAGTGAAAAAGTTGGCTTAAAACTCAACATTCAAGAAACTAAGATCATGGCATCTTGTCCCATCACTTCACAGCAAATAGATGGGGAAACAATTGAAACAGTGACAGAATTTATATTCTTGGGCTCCAAAATCACTGCAGATGGTGACTGCAGACATGAAATTAAAATACACTTTTTCCTTGGAAGAAAAGCTATGATAAACCTAGACAGTGTATTAAAAAGCAGAGACATTACTTTGCCAACAAAAGTCCATCTAGTCAAAGCTATGGCTTTTCCAGTAGTCATGTATGGATTGAGAGTTAGACCATAAAGCTGAACACCGAAGAACTGATGCTTTTGGACTGTGGTGTTGGAGAAGACTCTTGAGAGTCTCTTGGACTGCAAAGAGATTCAACCAGTCAGTCCGAAAGGAAATCAGTCCTGAATATTCATTGGAAGGACTGTTGAAGTTGAAGCTCTGATACTTTTGTAACCTTATGCGAGGAACTGAATCATCAGAAAAGACCCTGATGCTGGGAAGGACTGAAGGCAGGAGGTGAAGGGGATGGCAGAGAATGAGATGATTGGATCGCATCACTTGCTTGATGGGCATGAGTATAAGCAAGCTCTGACAGTTGGCGATGGACAGGGATGCCTGGCATGCTGTAGTCTATGCAGTTGCAAAATGTCGGACATGACTAAGTGACTGAACTAAAGTACAATAAAACTCTACCATTTAAATTGTATAATTTAATAGTTTAGTACTCAGAGCTGTGCATCCAAAACCATAATCAACTTTAGAAAATGCCCTTTATCCCCAAAATAAAGCACATACATTTAATAGTCACCCTCCCCACAATTCCTTTCAACACTACCCACCATCCTAATACTATTGTTGCTGTTTAGTCACTAAGTCATGTCTGACTCATTTGCAACCCCATGGACTTTAGACCACCAGGCTCCTCTGTCCATGGGATTCTCTGGGCAAGAATACTGGAGTGGGTTGCCATTTCCTACTCCAGGAGATCTTCATGACCCAGGGATTGAACTCACATCTGCATTGGCAGGCAGATTCTTTACCACTGAGCCACCAGGGAGTCCTAGGCCAGTACTGGGCAGCCACTATTTTGTGTCTCTATACATTTGCCTAAAGGCCTTCCCAGGTGACTCAGTGGATAAAAGAATCCACCTGTGGTGCAGGAGATCAAAATCTAGTGGCAGGTCAGGAAGATCTCCTGGAGGAGGGCATGGCAACTCACTCCAGTATTCTTGCTTGAAGAATTCCATGCACAGAAGAGCCTGGTGGGCTAGAGTTCATGGGGTCACAAAGAGTCAGACAAGACTGAAGCGACTGAGCACACATGCAAAGTGAATATTTAATATAAATGATCATACAATATATGGTCTTTTGTGACTGGCTTCTTTCTTAAGCATGTTTCAAGGATCATCCTTGTGTATGTTTCAGCACTTCATTTGCTTTTATTGATATATTTTATTATAAAGTCTTTAAGAAGCTAAAATAGCATTAACCTTTTAGGCTAAAAACTGAGAGTCTTGACCTTGGATCAATGATACGCCACAATTAGACATACATTCCATTGTAGGAATATACCATTTCTTATTTATCCATTAATCAATTTATGGACATTTAAGTTGCTTCCACTTTTTGGTTACTATGATTAATATTGCTATGAACATTGATGTAACAAGATTTTGAGTGGACAAGATTTTTCCATTTCTCTTAGGTATACAATTAGGATTGGACTTACCTGGTTATATGGTAACATTTTATGTTTAACCTTTTGAGGAACTGCCATACTGCTTTTCAAGGTAACTGCATATTTTATGTTCCCACCAGCAGCATGTGAGATTTTGGTCTAGTAGTTCTTATGTGGAATATCTAATTTTTTTCTGAATAAAAGAGTTGTATTGGTATGAATCTACCACATCAGTAGGTAATAGAATTCTTGTTTCCCTCAGTTCAGTTCAGTCACTCAGTTGTGTCCAACTCTTTGTGACCCCATGAATCGCAGCATGCAGGCCTCCCTGTCCATCACCAACTCCCAGAGTTTACTCAAACTCATGCCCATCGAGTCGGTGATGCCATCCAGCCATCTCATCCTCTGTCATCCCCTTCTCCTCCTGCCCCCAATCCCTCTCAGCATCAGGGTCTTTTCCAATGAGTCAACACTTCGCATGAGGTGGCCAAAGTATTGGAGTTTCAACTTCAGCATCAGTCCTTCCAATGAACACCCAGGACTGATCTCCTTTAGGATGGACTGGTTGAATCTTCTTGCAGCCCAAGGGACTCTCAAGAGTCTTCTTCAACACCACAGTTCAGAAGCATTAATTCTTTGGCGCTCAGCTTTCTTCACAGTCCAAATCTCACATCCATACATGACCACTGGGAAAACCATAGCCTTGACTAGATGGACCTTTGTTGGCAAAGT